>NC_092711.1:137145348-137440241 GCF_047496885.1 Scyliorhinus torazame
GCGCCCCTTCTCTCTCTGCGCCCCCTCTCTCTCTGCGCCCCCCTCTCTCTCTGCGCCCCCTCTCTGCGCCCCCCTCTCTGCGCCCCTCTCTGCGCCCCCTCTCTGCGCCCCCTCTCTGCGCCCCCTCTCTGCGCCCCTCTCTCTCTCTGCGCCCCTCTCTCTCTCTGCGCCCCCTCTCTCTGCGCCCCCTCTCTCTGCGCTCCCTCTCTCTGCGCCCCCTCTCTCTGCGCCCCCTCTCTCTGCGCCCCCTCTCTCTGCGCCCCCTCTCTCTGCGCCCCCTCTCTCTGCGCCCCCTCTCTCTGCGCCCCCTCTCTCTGCGCCCCCTCTCTCTGTGCCCCCTCTCTCTGTGCCCCCTCTCTCTGTGCCCCTCTCTCTGTGCCCCCTCTCTCTGTGCCCCCTCTCTCTGTGCCCCCTCTCTCTGTGCCCCCTCTCTCTGTGCCCCCTCTCTCTGTGCCCCCTCTCTCTGTGCCCCCTCTCTCTGTGCCCCCTCTCTCTGTGCCCCCTCTCTCTCTGCCCCCTCTCTCTCTGCCCCCTCTCTCTCTGCCCCCTCTCTCTCTGCCCCCTCTCTCTCTGCCCCCTCTCTCTGTGCCCCCTCTCTCTGTGCCCCCTCTCTCTGTGCCCCCTCTCTCTGTGCCCCCTCTCTCTGTGCCCCCTCTCTCTGTGCCCCCTCTCTCTGTGCCCCCTCTCTCTGTGCCCCCTCTCTCTGTGCCCCCTCTCTCTGTGCCCCCTCTCTCTGTGCCCCCTCTCTCTGTGCCCCCTCTCTCTGTGCCCCCTCTCTCTGTGCCCCCTCTCTCTGTGCCCCCTCTCTCTGTGCCCCCTCTCTCTGTGCCCCCTCTCTGTGCCCCCTCTCTCTGTGCCCCTTCTCTCTGTGCCCCCTCTCTGTGCCCCCTCTCTGTGCCCCCTCTCTCTGTGTGCCCCCTCTCTCTGTGTGCCCCCTCTCTCTCTGCCCCCTCTCTCTCTGCCCCCTCTCTCTCTGCCCCCTCTCTCTCTGCCCCCTCTCTCTCTGCCCCCTCTCTCTCTGCCCCCTCTCTCTCTGCCCCCTCTCTCTCTGCCCCCTCTCTCTCTGCCCCCTCTCTCTCTGCCCCCTCTCTCTCTGCCCCCTCTCTCTCTGCCCCCTCTCTCTCTGCCCCCTCTCTCTCTGCCCCCTCTCTCTCTGCCCCCCCTCTCTCTCTGCCCCCTCTCTCTGCGCCCCCTCACTGTCTTTGCCCCCTCTCTCTGCGCCCCCTCTCTCTGCGCCCCCTCACTGTCTGTGCCCCCTCCCTCCCTCTCTCTCTGTGCCACTCTCTCTCCATCTCGTTTCCCCCCCCCCTCTCTGTCCCCCCTCTGTCTCTCTTCTGCCCATCCTCCTCTCTCTCTCTCTCTCTCCCTTCCTCCTCTTTCTCCCCCTGCCCATCCAGGGATCTCTCCAATCAGCCCTCACAGGGCTGAGCTGACAGACGTTATCTCCGACTCAGAGGACGAGAGCCGCGACCCGCTGACTGCTTGCCTCGGAGGGAAGGTGAGAGGTCAAGCCAACTTTATCGCTGCCTCGTGGGGTGGGGGGGTGTGGGGGGGGGAGTCGGCGGGAGTGCAGGGCAGGGGAATTGCGGAGTTGAGGAGTGAGGGAGTGGAGTGGGAAGTGGAGAGAGTAGGGGAGGGGGGAAGAGTGGGGGGGGGGGGGAGTGGGGAAAGTGGGGGGAGTGGGGAGAATAGGGGGGGAGTGGGAAGAGTGGGGGTGGGGGTGGGAAGAGTGGGGGTGGAGTCGGCGGGGGGTGAGTCGGCGGGGGGGGGGCAGCGGGAGTGCAGGGCAGGGGAATTGGGGAGTGGGGGCGGGGGAGAGGGGAGAATGGGGGGGTACTCGGAGTGGGGGGGCATGGGGACGAAGTCGGACAGACAGGTGAGTAAAGGTGGGCCTGAGGGAGGAGAGGGGAAATGGCAGAATTGGATTCGGGGAGTGGGGTTTGTGGATGCGCATACACGTGGGTGCGCGTACACGTGGGTGCGTGTACACGTGGGTGCGCGTACACGTGGGTGCGTGTCCAATTGTATGCTTGTGTGCCTCTGCGAGGGTGTTTGACTGTGCGTGTCTCTGTGGGCATACAGCTGTGTCTGTGTGTCCATTGTGTTTTTCCAGGTCTATGCCTGTGAGTTTGGGTCTGCGTCTCTCTCTGTGTGCTCCTGCGGGTGAGTGTGTCTGTGTTAGGATCCCGGGTGAGAACCCAACTGTTGGCAATTTGTAACCGCGTGAGGAAAGGAGTGATCACACTGTCCCGCAGGTATCTTTTATGTTGGTTTAAACAGAGAATCAATCAGCAAAGAACCAAAGTAACATCTCTACAGTTAACAGTTGAAGCAGTTCTTAAATAAAAGGCAAAACTTCAACTTACTCCCGACACCTGCAACTTTATATATTCCAATAAAGCAAAGCAATATAGTTCAAAGGCCACTTGACCACCACAAACACCACCGCAGTACAATGCGAATAAATGTGAACTGGGAGGAGATTATTATTTGAATGGGTGTAAATTGAGAGAGGTGGATACTCTTTTTATTTAAAAAAAATTTAGAGTACCCAATTATTTTTCCCCAATTAAGGGGCGATTTAGCGTGGCCAATCCACCTGCCCTGCACATCTTTGGGTTGTGGGGGCGAAACCCACACAAACACGGGGAGAATGTGGAAACTCCACACGGACAGTGACCCAGAGCCGGGATTCAAACCCAGGTCCTAAGTGCCGTGAGGCAGCAGTGCTAACCCACTGCGCCACCGTGCTGCCCCTTAAGAGGTGGATAGTCAGCGAGACCTTGGTGTCCTCGTGCTTCAGTCACTGAAAGTCAGCGCGCAGGTACAGCAGGCAGTAAAGAAGGCAAATGGTATGTTGGCCTTCATAGCGAGAGGATTTGAGTATGGGAATAGGGATGTTTTACTGCCATTGTATAGGGCATTGGTGCGGCCCCACCTGGAGTATTGTGTACGGTTTTGGTGTCCTTATCTCAGGAAGGATGTTCTTGCTATGGAGGGAGCGGAGGTTTACCAGGCTGATTCCTGGGGTGGCGGGACTGTCCTATGAGGAGAGACTAAATCGGTTAGGATTATAGTCATTGGAGCTTAGAAGAGTGAAGGGGTCCGATACAAAATTATCAAATTCTCACAGGATTAGACAGGGTAGTTTCAGATAGAATGTTCCCGATGGTGGGGGAGTCCAGATCTCGGGGTCATAGTTTGAGGATAAGGGGTAAACCTTTTCGGACTGAGGTGCGGAGAAATGTCTTCACCCAGAGAGTGGTGAATCTGTGGACTTCACTACCACAGGAAGTCATAGAATCAGTCATAGAACATACTCCATCATAGTCCACATTAACCCTTACCAACGTTTACAGATGCACCATAGAAAGCATCCTATCGGGCTGCATCACAGCCTGGTATGGCAACTGCTCGGCCCAGGACCGCAAGAAACTTCAGAGAGTCGTGAACACCGCCCAGTCCATCACACAAACCTGCCTCCCATCCATTGACTCCATCTGCACCTCCCGCTGCCTGGGGAAAGCGGGCAGCATAATCAAAGATCCCTCCCACCCGGCTTCCTCTTCCAACTTCTTCCATCGGGCAGGAGATACAGAAGTCTGAGAACATGCACAAACAGACTCAAAAACAGCTTCTTCCCCGCTGTCACCAGACTCCTAAATTACCCTCTTATGGACTGATTTCATTAACACTACACCCTGTATGCTTCATCCGATGCCAGTGCTTATGTAGTTACATTGTATATCTTGTGTTGCCCTATTATGTATTTTCTTTTATTCCCTTTTCTTCTCATGTATTTAATGATCTGTTGAGCTGCTCGCAGAAAAATACTTTTCACTGTACCTCAGTACACGTGATAATAAACAAATCCAATCCAGTGCAAAAGGAGGCCATTTGGCCCATTGAGTCTGCACCGACCCACTTAAACCTCACTTCCACCCCATCCCCGTAACCCAATAACCCCTACCAACCTTTTTGGACACTCAGGGTAATTTATCACGGCCAATCCACCTAACCTGCACGTCTTTGGACTGTGGGAGGAAACCGGAGCACCCGGGGGAAACCCACGCACACACGGGGAGAACGTGCAGACTCCGCACAGACAGTGACCCAAGCCGGGAATCGAACCTGGGACCCTGGCGCTGTGAAGCCACAGTGCTGGCCACTTGTGCTACCGTGCTACTGCAGAAAGTAGTTGAAGTGAAAACGTTGTGTAACTTCAGAAGGAATTAGATGTGGCTCTCGGGGCTAAAGGGGTGAAGGGATATGGGGGGAAGGCGGGACCAGGGTATTAAACTTGATGATGAGCCAGAATGAATGGTGAAGCATGCTTGAAGAGATGAATGGCCTCCTCCTGCTTCTATTTTTTTTAAATTGAAAAACTTACAAATTAAGAAGTTAACAGCCAGGTTGACTTGCGGGATGGGGAAGAAGTGTATAGCTGGCTCTTGATCCTGTCCCCTCTCTGTTCTTCTTCACCCCCCCCCCCTCCCAACTTCAGGGGCCCCTGAAGCTCTACCAAAGGACCAAATATGACACCTACATCCCGACTCTGGTCCAGCACCTTCGGCCGCTCGCCATGCACCCCTGCTACGTTGCCCTGGAGAGGTTGCCGGTGAGTTCTCCAGTGCGTGAAAGGAGGGAAGGTCTCCGCTCAGGGTTGATGTGGGTGGGCAGTGGGGCGGTGAATCCATTGCTGCGCTGGTGGGGGGGGACGAGGGGGGATAGAGGGAGAGGTTAGTCACAATGTCATGGGTTCGGGCCCACCGCTCCCGGCAGCCGAGCCTCACAATGCAGGGCCGACGACGCACTGGGCCCCTGCCAATATTGAGGGTGCGCTGCACTGCCTGAGGGACCGTCTCTTGGAGGCAAGGGTGACCGCGCCCACGCATGCAAAACACCCCATCGCCCGGGCGGGGGTCGAAATCTGTCGCTTCAAAAGAAAAGCCCCTGATGATCGGGGTCGTTCTCGCGTTGCTGTTTGTGAAAGCTCCCTCGGTATTGGTTATGCGTTTCCTTACCAACAGCAACTGCACCGCAGAGGACGGCGCCCTGCTCGGTGCAGCACTCATGAGAGACGCCCCGAAGCAGGGAAAGGCTCCACAGAAGTAAATGTGGTTCTTTTTCGGAGAGTTTGAATAAACTCGGTTTGTTCGCACTGGGACGACGGAGGTTGAGGGGCGACCTGATAGAGGTCTACAAAATTATGAGGGGCATAGACAGAGTGGATAGTCAGAGGCTTTTCCCCAGGGTAGAGGGGTCAATTACTAGAGGGCATAGGTTTAAGGTGAGAGGGGCAAGGTTTAGAGGAGATGTACGAGGCAAGTTTTTTTACACAGAGGGTAGTGGGTGCCTGGAACTCGCTGCCGGAGGAGGTGGTGGAAGCAGGGACGATAGTGACATTTAAGGGGCATCTTGACAAATACATGAATAGGATGGGAATAGAGGGGTACGGAACCAGGAAGTGTAGAAGATTGTAGTTTAGACGGGCAGCATGGTCGGCACGGGCTTGGAGGGCCGAAGGGCCTGTTCCTGCGCAGTACATTTCTTTGTTCTTTGTTCTTTTTGTTGTGGTGTGCAACATCCACTGTTGTATTCTGCCTCTCAAGTGCAGCTGTGGCTCTTTCGGTCCCTCCCAGTCCGAGAACTCGCCGCAAGATGATCATCGCACTGGAGCGCCTCCCGTGGAGTTAGTCATGGTGCACGGGGATGCTTTAGGAGGACTGCTGTGTGGAGCATATAATTCTGCTGCCAAGGTGTTATTCAGTCCGTTAAGCTTCTTTCCCCTCACCCACACCGGCTGCTTTGCACAATGCAGCAGTGGATCGTGGGGTCAGGAGCACCGTTATGATGTCCCTGCGATATCCAGCTGCCAATTGGCGCATGTCTTGGGAACTGGTAACTACCAAGGTCAGTCGGAGAGCAATTGCAACTTCTGGCAAGTTTCAGATTGAAGATGGCTTTTCTATACATCATTATTGCAAATGAACAACATCTTGAGTAAATATGTTTAGGAAATTGATGGCCCTTTTCAACTGGCTGATAAATCTCACTGTATATAAAACATTGTATTTTTTTAAGTCTTTCTGATGTGAATGTATTAATGTTCATTACAATTTTTGCTAATCTCCTCCTGTCTGATATAAACCCCACAGCCACTGACACCAATCTCCTGCCTGATTTAAACCCCACAGTCACTGTCACCAATCTCCTGTCTGATATAAACCCCACAGTCACTGACACCAATCTCCTGTCTGATATAAACCCCACAGTCACTGACACCAATCTCCTGTCTGATATAAACCCCACAGTCACTGACACCAATCTGTCTGATATAAACCCCACAGTCACTGACACCAATCTCCTGTCTGATATAAACCCCACAGTCACTGACACCAATCTGTCTGATATAAACCCCACAGTCACTGTCACCAATCTCCTGTCTGATATAAACCCCACAGTCACTGACACCAATCTCCTGTCTGATATAAACCCCACAGTCACTGACACCAATCTCCTGTCTGATATAAACCCCACAGTCACTGACACCAATCTCCCGTCTGATATAAACCCCACAGTCACTGACACCAATCTCCTGTCTGATATAAACCCCACAGTCACTGACACCAATCTCCTGTCTGATATAAACCCCAGTCATTGACACCAATCTCCTGTCTGATATAAACCCCACAGTCACTGACACCAATCTCCTGTCTGATATAAACCCCACAGTCACTGACACCAATCTCCTGTCTGATATAAACCCCACAGTCACTGACACCAATCTCCTGTCTGATATAAACCCCACAGTCACTGACACCAATCTCCTGTCGGATATAAACCCCACAGTCACTGACACCAATCTCCTGTCTGATATAAACCCCAGTCATTGACACCAATCTCCTGTCTGATATGAACCCCACAGTCACTGACACCAATCTCCCGTCTGATATAAACCCCACAGTCACTGACACCAATCTCCTGTCTGATATAAACCCCACAGTCACTGACACCAATCTCCTGTCGGATATAAACCCCACAGTCACTGACACCAATCTCCTGTCTGATATAAACCCCACAGTCACCGACACCAATCTCCTGTCTGATATAAACCCCACAGTCACCGACACCAATCTCCTGTCTGATATAAACCCCACAGTCACTGACACCAATCTCCTGTCTGATATAAACCCCACAGTCACTGACACCAATCTCCTGTCGGATATAAACCCCACAGTCACTGACACCAATCTCCTGTCTGATATAAACCCCACAGTCACTGACACCAATCTCCTGTCTGATATAAACCCCACAGTCACTGACACCAATCTCCTGTCTGATATAAACCCCACAGTCACTGACACCAATCTCCTGTCGGATATAAACCCCACAGTCACTGACACCAATCTCCTGTCTGATATAAACCCCACAGTCACTGACACCAATCTCCTGTCTGATATAAACCCCACAGTCACTGACACCAATCTCCTGTCGGATATAAACCCCACAGTCACTGACACCAATCTCCTGTCTGATATAAACCCCACAGTCACCGACACCAATCTCCTGTCTGATATAAACCCCACAGTCACTGACACCAATCTCCTGTCGGATATAAACCCCACAGTCACTGACACCAATCTCCTGTCTGATATAAACCCCACAGTCACTGACACCAATCTCCTGTCTGATATAAACCCCACAGTCACTGACACCAATCTCCTGTCTGATATAAACCCCACAGTCACTGACACCAATCTCCTGTCTGATATAAACCCCACAGTCACTGACACCAATCTCCTGTCGGATATAAACCCCCCAGTCACTGTCACCAATCTCCTGTCTGATATAAACCCCACAGTCACTGACACCAATCTCCTGTCGGATATAAACCGCCCAGTCACTGACACCAATCTCCTGTCTGATATAAACCCCACAGTCACTGACACCAATCTCCTGTCGGATATAAACCCCACAGTCACTGACACCAATCTCCTGTCTGATATAAACCCCACAGTCACTGACACCAATCTCCTGTCTGATATAAACCCCACAGTCACTGACACCAATCTCCTGTCTGATATAAACCCCACAGTCACTGACACCAATCTCCTGTCTGATATAAACCCCACAGTTACTGACACCAATCTCCTGTCTGATATAAACCCCACAGTCACTGACACCAATCTCCTGTCTGATATAAACCCCACAGTCACTGACACCAATCTCCTGTCTGATTTAAACCCCACAGTCACTGACACCAATCTCCTGTCTGATATAAACCCCACAGTCACTGACACCAATCTCCTGTCTGATATAAACCCCACAGTCACTGACACCAATCTCCCGTCTGATATAAACCCCACAGTCACTGACACCAATCTCCTTTCTGATATAAACCCCACAGTCACTGACACCAATCTCCTGTCTGATATAAACCCCACAGTCACTGACACCAATCTCCTGTCTGATATAAACCCCACAGTCACTGACACCAATCTCCTGTCGGACATAAACCCCACAGTCACTGACACCAATCTCCTGTCTGATATAAACCCCACAGTCACTGTCACCAATCTCCTGTCTGATATAAACCCCACAGTCACTGATACCAATCTCCTGTCTGATATAAACCCCACAGTCACTGACACCAATCTCCTGTCTGATATAAACCCCACAGTCACTGACACCAATCTCCTGTCTGATATAAAGCCCACAGTCACTGACACCAATCTCCTGTCTGATATAAACCCCACAGTCACTGACACCAATCTCCTGTCTGATATAAACCCCACAGTGACTGACACCAATCTCCTGTCTGATATAAACCCCACAGTCACTGACACCAATCTCCTGTCTGATATAAACCCCACAGTCACTGACACCAATCTCCTCCTGTCTGATATAAACCCCACAGTCACTGACACCAATCTCCTGTCTGATATAAACCCCACAGTCACTGACACCAATCTCCTGTCTGATATAAACCCCACAGTCACTGACACCAATCTCCTGTCTGATATAAACCCCACAGTCACTGACACCAATCTCCTGTCTGATATAAACCCCACAGTCACTGACACCAATCTCCTGTCTGATATAAACCCCACAGTCACTGACACCAATCTCCTGTCTGATATAAACCCCACAGTCACTGACACCAATCTCCTGTCTGATATAAACCCCACAGTCACTGACACCAATCTCCTCCTGTCTGATATAAACCCCACAGTCACTGACACCAATCTCCTGTCTGATATAAACCCCACAGTCACTGACACCAATCTCCTGTCTGATATAAACCCCACAGTCACTGACACCAATCTCCTCCTGTCTGATATAAACCCCACTGTCACTCACACCAATCTCCTGTCTGATATAAACCCCAGTCATTGACACCAATCTCCTCCTGTCTGATATAAACCCCACAGTCACTGACACCAATCTCCTGTCGGATATAAACCCCACAGTCACTGACACCAATCTCCCGTCTGATATAAACCCCACAGTCACTGACACCAATCTCCTTTCTGATATAAACCCCACAGTCACTGACACCAATCTCCTGTCTGATATAAACCCCACAGTCACTGACACCAATCTCCTGTCTGATATAAACCCCACAGTCACTGACACCAATCTCCTGTCGGATATAAACCCCACAGTCACTGACACCAATCTCCTGTCTGATATAAACCCCACAGTCACTGTCACCAATCTCCTGTCTGATATAAACCCCACAGTCACTGATACCAATCTCCTGTCTGATATAAACCCCACAGTCACTGACACCAATCTCCTGTCTGATATAAACCCCACAGTCACTGACACCAATCTCCTGTCTGATATAAACCCCACAGTGACTGACACCAATCTCCTGTCTGATATAAACCCCACAGTCACTGACACCAATCTCCTGTCTGATATAAACCCCACAGTCACTGACACCAATCTCCTCCTGTCTGATATAAACCCCACAGTCACTGACACCAATCTCCTGTCTGATATAAACCCCACAGTCACTGACACCAATCTCCTGTCTGATATAAACCCCACAGTCACTGACACCAATCTCCTGTCTGATATAAACCCCACAGTCACTGACACCAATCTCCTGTCTGATATAAACCCCACAGTCACTGACACCAATCTCCTGTCTGATATAAACCCCACAGTCACTGACACCAATCTCCTGTCTGATATAAACCCCACAGTCACTGACACCAATCTCCTCCTGTCTGATATAAACCCCACAGTCACTGACACCAATCTCCTGTCTGATATAAACCCCACAGTCACTGACACCAATCTCCTGTCTGATATAAACCCCACAGTCACTGACACCAATCTCCTCCTGTCTGATATAAACCCCACTGTCACTCACACCAATCTCCTGTCTGATATAAACCCCAGTCATTGACACCAATCTCCTCCTGTCTGATATAAACCCCACAGTCACTGACACCAATCTCCTGTCGGATATAAACCCCACAGTCACTGACACCAATCTCCTGTCTGATATAAACCCCACAGTCACTGACACCAATCTCCTGTCTGATATAAACCCCACAGTCACTGACACCAATCTCCTGTCTGATATAAACCCCACAGTCACTGACACCAATCTCCTGTCTGATATAAACCCCACAGTCACTGACACAAATCTCCTGTCTGATATAAACCCCACAGTCACTGACACCAATCTCCTGTTGGATATAAACCCCACAGTCACTGACACCAATCTCCTGTCTGATATAAACCCCACAGTCACTGACACCAATCTCCTGTCTGATATAAACCCCACAGTCACTGACACCAATCTCCTGTCTGATATAAACCCCACAGTCACTGACACCAATCTCCTGTCTGATATAAACCCCACAGTTACTGACACCAATCTCCTGTCTGATATAAACCCCACAGTCACTGACACCAATCTCCTGTCTGATATAAACCCCACAGTCACTGACACCAATCTCCTGTCTGATTTATACCCCACAGTCACTGACACCAATCTCCTGTCTGATATAAACCCCACAGTCACTGACACCAATCTCCCGTCTGATATAAACCCCACAGTCACTGACACCAATCTCCTTTCTGATATAAACCCCACAGTCACTGACACCAATCTCCTGTCTGATATAAACCCCACAGTCACTGACACCAATCTCCTGTCTGATATAAACCCCACAGTCACTGACACCAATCTCCTGTCGGATATAAACCCCACAGTCACTGACACCAATCTCCTGTCTGATATAAACCCCACAGTCACTGTCACCAATCTCCTGTCTGATATAAACCCCACAGTCACTGATACCAATCTCCTGTCTGATATAAACCCCACAGTCACTGACACCAATCTCCTGTCTGATATAAACCCCACAGTCACTGACACCAATCTCCTGTCTGATATAAACCCCACAGTCACTGACACCAATCTCCTCCTGTCTGATATAAACCCCACAGTCACTGACACCAATCTCCTGTCTGATATAAACCCCACAGTCACTGACACCAATCTCCTGTCTGATATAAACCCCACAGTCACTGACACCAATCTCCTGTCTGATATAAACCCCACAGTCACTGACACCAATCTCCTGTCTGATATAAACCCCACAGTCACTGACACCAATCTCCTGTCTGATATAAACCCCACAGTCACTGACACCAATCTCCTGTCTGATATAAACCCCACAGTCACTGACACCAATCTCCTCCTGTCTGATATAAACCCCACAGTCACTGACACCAATCTCCTGTCTGATATAAACCCCACAGTCACTGACACCAATCTCCTGTCTGATATAAACCCCACAGTCACTGACACCAATCTCCTCCTGTCTGATATCAACCCCACTGTCACTCACACCAATCTCCTGTCTGATATAAACCCCAGTCATTGACACCAATCTCCTCCTGTCTGATATAACCCCACAGTCACTGTCACCAATCTCCTGTCTGATATAAACCCCAGTCACTGACACCAATCTCCTGTCTGATATAAACCCCACAGTCACTGACACCAATCTCCTGTCTGATATAAACCGCACAGTCACTGACACCAATCTCCTGTCTGATATAAACCCCACAGTCACTGACACCAATCTCCTGTCTGATATAAACCCCACAGTCACTGACACCAATCTCCTGTCTGATATAAACCCCACAGTCACTGACACCAATCTCCTGTCTGATATAAACCCCACAGTCACTGACACCAATCTCCTGTCTGATATAAACCCCACAGTCACTGACACCAATCTCCTGTCTGATATAAACCCCAGTCACTGACACCAATCTCCTGTCTGATATAAACCCCACAGTCACTGACACCAATCTCCTCCTGTCTGATATAAACCCCACAGTCACTGACACCAATCTCCTGTCTGATATAAACCCCACAGTCACTGACACCAATCTCCTGTCTGATATAAACCCCACAGTCACTGACACCAATCTCCTGTCTGATATAAACCCCACAGTCACTGACACCAATCTCCTGTCTGATATAAACCCCACAGTCACTGACACCAATCTCCTGTCTGATATAAACACCACAGTCACTGACACCAATCTCCTGTCTGATATAAACCCCGCAGTCACTGTCACCAATCTCCTGTCTGATATAAACCCCACAGACACAAAGAACAAAGAAATGTACAGCACAGGAACAGGCCCTTCGGCCCTCCAAGCCCGTGCCGACCATACTGCCCGACTAAACTACAATCTTCTAAAAGCTGTCACCAATCTCCTGTCTGATATAAACCCCACAGTCACTGACACCAATCTCCTGTCTGATATAAACCCCACAGTCACTGACACCAATCTCCTGTCTGATATAAACCCCACAGTCACTGACACCAATCTCCTGTCTGATATAAACCCCACAGTCACTGACACCAATCTCCTGTCTGATATAAACCCCGCAGTCACTGTCACCAATCTCCTGTCTGATATAAACCCCACAGACACAAAGAACAAAGAAATGTACAGCACAGGAACAGGCCCTTCGGCCCTCCAAGCCCGTGCCGACCATACTGCCCGACTAAACTACAATCTTCTAAAAGCTGTCACCAATCTCCTGTCTGATATAAACCCCACAGTCACTGACACCAATCTCCTGTCTGATATAAACCCCACAGTCACTGACACCAATCTCCTGTCTGATATAAACCCCACAGTCACTGACACCAATCTCCTGTCTGATATAAACCCCACAGTCACTGACACCAATCTCCTGTCTGATATAAACCCCACAGTCACTGACACCAATCTCCTGTCTGATATAAACCCCACAGTCACTGACACCAATCTCCTGTCTGATATAAACCCCAGTCACTGACACCAATCTCCTGTCTGATATAAACCCCACAGTCACTGACACCAATCTCCTGTCTGATATAAACCCCACAGTCACTGACACCAATCTCCTGTCTGATATAAACCCCACAGTCACTGACACCAATCTCCTGTCTGATATAAACCCCACAGTCACTGACACCAATCTCCTGTCTGATATAAACCCCACAGTCACTGACACCAATCTCCTGTCTGATATAAACCCCACAGTCACTGACACCAATCTCCTGTCTGATATAAACCCCACAGTCACTGACACCAATCTCCTGTCTGATATAAACCCCACAGTCACTGACACCAATCTCCTGTCTGATATAAACCCCACAGTCACTGACACCAATCTCCTGTCTGATATAAACCCCAGTCACTGACACCAATCTCCTGTCTGATATAAACCCCACAGTCACTGACACCAATCTCCTGTCTGATATAAACCCCACAGTCACTGACACCAATCTCCTGTCTGATATAAACCCCACAGTCACTGACACCAATCTCCTGTCTGATATAAACCCCACAGTCACTGACACCAATGTCCTGTCTGATATAAACCCCACAGTCACTGACACCAATCTCCTGTCTGATATAAACCCCACAGTCACTGTCACCAATCTCCTGTCTGATATAAACCCCACAGTCACTGACACCAATCTCCTGTCTGATATAAACCCCACAGTCACTGTCACCAATCTCCTGTCTGATATAAACCCCACAGTCACTGACACCAATCTCCTGTCTGATATAAACCCCACAGTCCCTGACACCAATCTCCTGTCTGATATAAACCCCACAGTCACTGACACCAATCTCCTGTCTGATATAAACCCCACAGTCACTGACACCAATCTCCTGTCTGATATAAACCCCACAGTCACTGACACCAATCTCCTGTCTGATATAAACCCCACAGTCACTGACACCAATCTCCTGTCGGATATAAACCCCACAGTCACTGACACCAATCTCCTGTCTGATATAAACCCCACAGTCACTGACACCAATCTCCTGTCGGATATAAACCCCACAGTCACTGACACCAATCTCCTGTCTGATATAAACCCCCCAGTCACTGTCACCAATCTCCTGTCTGATATAACCCCCACAGTCACTGACACCAATCTCCTGTCTGATATAAACCCCACAGTCACTGACACCAATCTCCTGTCTGATATAAACCCCACAGTCACTGACACCAATCTCCTGTCTGATATAAACCCCACAGTCACTGACATCAATCTCCTGTCTGATATAAACCCCACAGTCACTGACACCAATCTCCTGTCTGATATAAACCCCACAGTCACTGACACCAATCTCCTGTCTGATATAAACCCCACAGTCACTGACACCAATCTCCTGTCGGATATAAACCCCACAGTCACTGACACCAATCTCCTGTCTGATATAAACCCCACAGTCACTGTCACCAATCTCCTGTCTGATATAAACCCCACAGTCACTGTCACCAATCTCCTGTCTGATATAAACCCCACAGTCAC
This sequence comes from Scyliorhinus torazame, assembly GCF_047496885.1. NCBI lineage: Eukaryota > Metazoa > Chordata > Chondrichthyes > Carcharhiniformes > Scyliorhinidae > Scyliorhinus > Scyliorhinus torazame. The sequence goes on from NC_092711.1 coordinate 137,160,219, forward strand.
TGACACCAATCTCCTGTCTGATATAAACCCCACAGTCACTGTCACCAATCTCCTGTCTGATATAAACCCCACAGTCACTGTCACCAATCTCCTGTCTGATATAAACCCCAGTCACTGACAGCAATCTCCTGTCTGATATAAACCCCACAGTCACTGACACCAATCTCCTGTCTGATATAAACCCCACATTCACTGACACCAATCTCCTGTCTGATATAAACCCCACAGTCACTGACACCAATCTCCTGTCTGATATAAACCCCACAGTCACTGTCACCAATCTCCTTTCCGATATAAACCCCACAGTCACTGTCACCAATCTCCTGTCTGATATAAACCCCACAGTCACTGACACCAATCTCCTGTCTGATATAAACCCCACAGTCACTGTCACCAATCTCCTGTCTGATATAAACCCCACAGTCACTGACACCAATCTCCTTTCTGATATAAACCCCACAGTCACTGTCACCAATCTCCTGTCTGATATAAAACCCACAGTCACTGACACCAATCTCCTTTCTGATATAAACCCCACAGTCACTGACACCAATCTCCTGTCTGATATAAACCCCACAGTCACTGTCACCAATCTCCTGTCTGATATAAACCCCACAGTCACTGACACCAATCTCCTGTCTGATATAAACCCCACAGTCACTGACACCAATCTCCTGTCTGATATAAACCCCACAGTCACTGACACCAATCTCCTGTCTGATATAAACCCCACAGTCACTGACACCAATCTCCTGTCTGATATAAACCCCACAGTCACTGACACCAATCTCCTGTCTGATATAAACCCCACAGTCACTGACACCAATCTCCTGTCTGATATAAACCCCACAGTCACTGACACCAATCTCCTGTCTGATATAAACCCCACAGTCACTGACACCAATCTCCTCCTGTCTGATATAAACCCCACAGTCACTGACACCAATCTCCTGTCTGATATAAACCCCACAGTCACTGACACCAATCTCCTGTCTGATATAAACCCCACAGTCACTGACACCAATCTCCTGTCTGATATAAACCCCACAGTCACTGACACCAATCTCCTGTCTGATATAAACCCCACAGTCACTGACACCAATCTCCTGTCTGATATAAACCCCACAGTCACTGACACCAATCTCCTGTCTGATATAAACCCCACAGTCACTGACACCAATCTCCTCCTGTCTGATATAAACCCCACAGTAACTGACACCAATCTCCTGTCTGATATAAACCCCACAGTCACTGACACCAATCTCCTGTCTGATATAAACCCCACAGTCACTGACATCAATCTCCTCCTGTCTGATATAAACCCCACTGTCACTCACACCAATCTCCTGTCTGATATAAACCCCAGTCATTGACACCAATCTCCTCCTGTCTGATATAAACCCCACAGTCACTGTCACCAATCTCCTGTCTGATATAAACCCCAGTCACTGACACCAATCTCCTGTCTGATATAAACCCCACAGTCACTGACACCAATCTCCTGTCTGATATAAACCCCACAGTCACTGACACCAATCTCCTGTCTGATATAAACCCCACAGTCACTGACACCAATCTCCTGTCTGATATAAACCCCACAGTCACTGACACCAATCTCCTGTCTGATATAAACCCCACAGTCACTGACACCAATCTCCTGTCTGATATAAACCCCACAGTCACTGACACCAATCTCCTGTCTGATATAAACCCCACAGTCACTGACACCAATCTCCTGTCTGATATAAACCCCAGTCACTGACACCAATCTCCTGTCTGATATAAACCCCACAGTCACTGACACCAATCTCCTCCTGTCTGATATAAACCCCACAGTCACTGACACCAATCTCCTGTCTGATATAAACCCCACAGTCACTGACACCAATCTCCCGTCTGATATAAACCCCACAGTCACTGACACCAATCTCCTGTCTGATATAAACCCCACAGTCACTGACACCAATCTCCTGTCTGATATAAACCCCACAGTCACTGACACCAATCTCCTGTCTGATATAAACCCAACAGTCACTGACACCAATCTCCTGTCTGATATAAACCCCACAGTCACTGACACCAATCTCCTGTCTGATATAAACCCCACAGTCACTGACACCAATCTCCTGTCTGATATAAACCCCAAGGTCACTGACACCAATCTCCTGTCTGATATAAACCCCACAGTCACTGACACCAATCTCCTGTCTGATATAAACCCCACAGTCACTGACACCAATCTCCTGTCTGATATAAACCCCACAGTCACTGACACCAATCTCCTGTCTGATATAAACCCCACAGTCACTGACACCAATCTCCTGTCTGATATAAACCCCACAGTCACTGACACCAATCTCCTGTCTGATATAAACCCCACAGTCACTGACACCAATCTCCCGTCTGATATAAACCCCACAGTCACTGACACCAATCTCCTGTCTGATATAAACCCCACAGTCACTGACACCAATCTCCTGTCTGATATAAACCCCACAGTCACTGACACCAATCTCCTGTCTGATATAAACCCCAAGGTCACTGACACCAATCTCCTGTCTGATATAAACCCCACAGTCACTGACACCAATCTCCTGTCTGATATAAACCCCACAGTCACTGACACCAATCTCCTGTCTGATATAAACCCCACAGTCACTGACACCAATCTCCTGTCTGATATAAACCCCACAGTCACTGACACCAATCTCCTGTCTGATATAAACCCCACAGTCACTGTCACCAATCTCCTGTCTGATATAAACCCCACAGTCACTGACACCAATCTCCTGTCTGATATAAACCCCACAGTTACTGTCACCAATCTCCTGTCTGATATAAACCCCACAGTCACTGACACTAATCTCCTGTCTGATATAAACCCCACAGTCACTGACACCAATCTCCTGTCTGATATAAACCCCACAGTCCCTGACACCAATCTCCTGTCTGATATAAACCCCACAGTCACTGACACCAATCTCCTGTCTGATATAAACCCCACAGTCACTGACACCAATCTCCTGTCTGATATAAAGCCCACAGTCACTGACACCAATCTCCTGTCTGATATAAACCCCACAGTCACTGACACCAATCTCCTGTCTGATATAAACCCCACAGTCACTGACACCAATCTCCTGTCTGATATAAACTCCACAGTCACTGACACCAATCTCCTGTCTGATATAAACCCCACAGTCACTGTCACCAATCTCCTGTCTGATATAAACCCCAGTCACTGACAGCAATCTCCTGTCTGATATAAACCCCACAGTCACTGACACCAATCTCCTGTCTGATATAAACCCCACAGTCACTGACACCAATCTCCTGTCTGATATAAACCCCACAGTCACTGACACCAATCTCCTGTCTGATATAAACCCCACAGTCACTGACACCAATCTCCTGTCTGATATAAACCCCACAGTCACTGACACCAATCTCCTGTCTGATATAAACCCCACAGTCACTGACACCAATCTCCTGTCTGATATAAACCCCACAGTCACTGACACCAATCTCCTGTCTGATATAAACCCCACAGTCACTGACACCAATCTCCTGTCTGATATAAACCCCACAGTCACTGACACCAATCTCCTGTCTGATATAAACCCCACAGTCACTGACACCAATCTCCTGTCTGATATAAACCCCACAGTCACTGTCACCAATCTCCTTTCTGATATAAATCCCACAGTCACTGACACCAATCTCCTGTCTGATATAAACCCCACAGTCACTGACACCAATCTCCTGTCTGATATAAACCCCACAGTCACTGACACCAATCTCCTGTCTGATATAAACCCCACAGTCACTGACACCAATCTCCTGTCTGATATAAACCCCACAGTCACTGACACCAATCTCCTGTCTGATATAAACCCCACAGTCACTGACACCAATCTCCTTTCTGATATAAACCCCACAGTCACTGTCACCAATCTCCTGTCTGATATAAACCCCACAGTCACTGACACCAATCTCCTGTCTGATATAAACCCCACAGTCACTGACACCAATCTCCTGTCTGATATAAACCCCACAGTCACTGACACCAATCTCCTGTCTGATATAAACCCCACAGTCACTGACACCAATCTCCTGTCTGATATAAACCCCACAGTCACTGACACCAATCTCCTTTCTGATATAAACCCCACAGTCACTGACACCAATCTCCTGTCTGATATAAACCCCACAGTCACTGACACCAATCTCCTTTCTGATATAAACCCCACAGTCACTGACACCAATCTCCTGTCTGATATAAACCCCACAGTCACTGACACCAATCTCCTGTCTGATATAAACCCCACAGTCACTGACACCAATCTCCTGTCTGATATAAACCCCACAGTCACTGTCACCAATCTCCTTTCTGATATAAACCCCACAGTCACTGTCACCAATCTCCTGTCTGATATAAACCCCACAGTCACTGACACTAATCTCCTGTCTGATATAAACCCCACAGTCACTGACACCAATCTCCTGTCTGATATAAACCCCACAGTCACTGACACCAATCTCCTGTCTGATATAAACCCCACAGTCACTGTCACCAATCTCCTGTCTGATATAAACCCCACAGTCACTGACACCAATCTCCTTTCTGATATAAACCCCACAGTCACTGTCACCAATCTCCTGTCTGATATAAACCCCACAGTCACTGACACCAATCTCCTTTCTGATATAAACCCCACAGTCACTGACACCAATCTCCTGTCTGATATAAACCCCACAGTCACTGACACCAATCTCCTGTCTGAAATAAACCCCACAGTCACTGTCACCAATCTCCTGTCTGATATAAACCCCACAGTCACTGACACTAATCTCCTGTCTGATATAAACCCCACAGTCACTGACACCAATCTCCTGTCTGATATAAACCCCACAGTCACTGACACCAATCTCCTGTCTGATATAAACCCCACAGTCACTGACACCAATCTCCTGTCTGATATAAACCCCACAGTCACTGACACCAATCTCCTGTCTGATATAAACCCCACAGTCACTGACACCAATCTCCTGTCTGATATAAACCCCACAGTCACTGACACCAATCTCCTGTCTGATATAAACCCCACAGTCACTGACACCAATCTCCTGTCTGATATAAACCCCACAGTCACTGACACCAATCTCCTGTCTGATATAAACCCCACAGTCACTGACACCAATCTCCTGTCTGATATAAACCCCACAGTCACTGACACCAATCTCCTGTCTGATATAAACCCCACAGTCACTGACACCAATCTCCTGTCTGATATAAACCCCACAGTCACTGACACCAATCTCCTGTCTGATATAAACCCCACAGTCACTGACACCAATCTCCTGTCTGATATAAACCCCACAGTCACTGACACCAATCTCCTGTCTGATTATAAACCCCACAGTCACTGTCACCAATCTCCTGTCTGATATAAACCCCACAGTCACTGACACCAATCTCCTGTGATATAAACCCCACAGTCACTGACACCAATCTCCTGTCTGATATAAACCCCACAGTCACTGACACCAATCTCCTGTCTGATATAAACCCCACAGTCACTGACACCAATCTCCTGTCTGATATAAACCCCACAGTCATTGACACCAATCTCCTGTCTGATATAAACCCCAGTCACTGACACCAATCTCCTGTCTGATATAAACCCCACAGTCATTGACACCAATCTCCTGTCTGATATAAACCACAGTCACTGACACCAATCTCCTGTCTGATATAAACCCCACTGTCACTGACACCAATCTCCTGTCTGATATAAACCCCACAGTCACTGACACTAATCTCCTGTCTGATATAAACCCCACAGTCACTGACACCAATCTCCTGTCGGATATAAACCCCACAGTCACTGACACCAATCTCCTGTCTGATATAAACCCCACAGTCACTGACACCAATCTCCTGTCTGATATAAACCCCACAGTCACTGACACCAATCTCCTGTCTGATATAAACCCCACAGTTACTGACACCAATCTCCTGTCTGATATAAACCCCACAGTCACTGACACCAATCTCCTGTCTGATATAAACCCCACAGTCACTGACACCAATCTCCTGTCTGATATAAACCCCACAGTCACTGACACCAATCTCCTGTCTGATATAAACCCCACAGTCACTGACACCAATCTCCTGTCTGATATAAACCCCACAGTCACTGACACCAATCTCCTGTCTGATATAAACCCCACAGTCACTGACACCAATCTCCTGTCTGATATAAACCCCACAGTCACTGACACCAATCTCCTGTCTGATATAAACCCCACAGTCACTGACACCAATCTCCTGTCTGATATAAACCCCACAATCACTGACACCAATCTCCTGTCTGATATAAACCCCACAGTCACTGACACCAATCTCCTGTCTGATATAAACCCCACAGTCACTGACACCAATCTCCTGTCTGATATAAACCCCACAGTCACTGACACCAATCTCCTGTCTGATATAAACCCCACAGTCACTGACACCAATCTCCTGTCTGATATAAACCCCACAGTCACTGACACCAATCTCCTGTCTGATATAAACCCCACAGTCACTGACACCAATCTCCTGTCTGATATAAACCCCACAGTCACTGACACCAATCTCCTGTCTGATATAAACCCCACAGTCACTGACACCAATCTCCTGTCTGATATAAACCCCACAGTCACTGACACCAATCTCCTGTCTGATATAAACCCCACAGTCACTGACACCAATCTCCTGTCTGATATAAACCCCACAGTCACTGACACTAATCTCCTGTCTGATATAAACCCCACAGTCACTGACACCAATCTCCTGTCTGATATAAACCCCACAGTCACTGACACTAATCTCCTGTCTGATATAAACCCCACAGTCACTGACACCAATCTCCTGTCGGATATAAACCCCACAGTCACTGACACCAATCTCCTGTCTGATATAAACCCCACAGTCACTGACACCAATCTCCTGTCTGATATAAACCCCACAGTCACTGACACCAATCTCCTGTCTGATATAAACCCCACAGTCACTGACACTAATCTCCTGTCTGATATAAACCCCACAGTCACTGACACCAATCTCCTGTCTGATATAAACCCCACAGTCACTGACACCAATCTCCTGTCTGATATAAACCCCACAGTCACTGACACCAACCTCCTGTCTGATATAAACCCCAGTCATTGACACCAATCTCCTGTCTGATATAAACCCCACAGTCACTGACACCAATCCCCTGTCTGATATAAACCCCACTCTCCTGACCCACCTCATCCCTGAACTTCTTCCCTCTGTTCTGTTTCAGAGACCGGCAGTGAGCTGACCGACAGACCTTGTGAACTGGTGTTGTGCAACGTGGCCCGTTCTCCTGAAGCCTCCAGCGCCCACGGTCCGTCTCTGCCTTTCATTTGGCTTTGCGCGCCTGCGAGTTCACCCGTCTTCCCTTCCCCCAGAGCTTGAGCCGGATGCTCCGTTTGCTCATCGGGCCGCCTATCTTCTGCCTGCCAAGCTGCGCCCGGCTGCGTCGCGCGGTCCCTGCCCCCTCTGCGTTGGCGAAGTCTGTGGGTGAGGTCTTTGAGGAAGCTTTTTCTCACGTGGCTGGCGGGGAGCAGTCCCCCCCTCAGGTGCTGCTTTCAGATGGTAACGGAAGAATGGCTTATATTCAGGGTTTTCATGGTGTGTTTGAGGGGGGGGGGGCGGGGAGTGGAATCCTCAATAGCAAAACATGCCGGCCAGCAGGGAAGCAACGGCGCCCGATTGTCACCACCCATCCCACCCCCCTCCCCCCACCGTGGCTCTGTGGGTGGCACACATTGTCGGGGGAGTTGTCCGTCTCTCGGATGCGAAGACTCCAGAACACTTCAAAGGCCCCCGGGTGGCCCTGGAGCTCTTTGGGGCTGCACTGAGGTAGCCGGTGGAGCTGCCCGAATCCAATTCCTTTCTGTCTGGTGGTTATCTTCGGGGTGCGGGTGGAGTGTGGGGACTTGGACTTGGGTTTCCGTAGATGGGATCCAGTCGGGGTTCGGGATCTGATGGTGGACAGAAGGGGAAGGTGGGGCGGTGGGCAGGGGCGGGGGGGGGGGGGGGGGCGCAGGTGTCATCCGTCTGTGTTTCTGCCTTGTATATATTTTTTTTAAGCGCAATTTCTGCCGGGAAACTGGACTTGAGTTCATCTGAATAAACTTTAAGAGAAATTGTTGCGTCGGAGTCATTACTGGTGGGGGCGGCGGGGTTGGCGCGATTTCCACCCTCACTCGCGAGACGCTAACGAATGAGACAGTCCCGATAAAACCTCTGCTGCCAGTCTCCGTGAGTCTGCTTGTTACCAAACCCCGCCGATGTCCATGCCCCCACGAAGGATAACTTGAAACGCTGGATCTTAAGTGGTGTATTTTTGTTTGTAATAATACGACCCACTCAGGAGCCACTCCAATCATTGGGTCAACAGTTAATAAAGAATATTTATTGGGGGGGGGGGGGCGTCACGGTGGCACAGTGGTTAGCACTGCTCTCTCATGGCTCCGAGGACCCGGGTTCAATCCCGGCCCCGGGTCACTGTCAGGTGGAGTTTGCACATTCTCCCTGTATCTGCGTGGGTTTCGCCCCCACAACCCAAAGATGGGCAGGGTAGGTGGATTGGCCACGCTAATTGGCCCCTTAATGGGGGGGGAAAAAAATGAATTGGGTACTCTAAATTTATATTTTTAAAAATAAAGAATATTTATTGATGTAGAAAACAAAACAAAACACATAACAAAAGATTAATATTACTTAATGACGCTCAAGTATATGAATAACTAAACGTACCGTTTTGGCTGAAGTTACCTCTTGTTCGCAAAATATACCCACGTTCCTTGAACTCACTTCCCCAAGCTCCGGTTTCCTCCCACAGTCCATAGAAGTGAATTGGCCGTGGGAAAATTGCCCCTTACTGTACAGGGATGTGCCGATAGGGCAGGGGTGAGGGCCTCGGTAAGGTGCTCTTTCAGAGGGCCGGTGCAGACCGAATGTGCCGAATGGCCTCCTTCTGTACTGTCGGGATTCTATGTTGTTAATGGGAGGAGCCAGGGGTTGAAGCAGTCGGGTGTTGAGGTTTTCCGGGTTAGAATTTGGCTGGAAGATAAGCTGAGGAAAATACAGCCAGACATTCTGCATGGTTCTGACAGGAGTCAGGTCTTGTCTTTAAAGCAGTCTCAAAAGATCTCTCTTTCTCAGAGTAGAGTATCCAGACATCTCTGTACAGCGAGTATTCCTGAGTGCTAACTGTGTTTAAAAGTGGATTGGGAACGGAGATGGTTTTGCTGTTTGAGTGGGAATAAAGATAGCAGTTAAGGGTTATTGCATCACTGTATTGATTAGCATTGTTTAAGGGCTAATTGTAAGCTATTTTCTTGTGTAACGTTAAAGATATTTTAATACTGTGTTAGTAATAAAGTTTGTTTTAATATAACCACATCCCTATTGTGTGTGAAATCACTCCTGGAGCGAAGTATCGTTTCCTTGCAGTCTTACAAAATAAAATATTAGGATATCTATGCAGTATCCTAGCCACTGTTGTGGTCGTCTCCAGGATCGTAATAAGGGCTTGACTCCTGTCAGGTTTTGGGGGGCTAGCTACCACATTGCCTTACGCTGGATGTGAAGGCTGGGCGATTCAAGTTGGAAAGGGCGCATCCTATCCTGTCTTTGATGCCAAGGGACAATCAACGTCCCAGGTCCCTAATCATTCGCTTTCACTACTTGAAAGATTGCCAGAAGGTTCTGGAGATGGTGAGGCTTGCCGGGACCTGTCTCCATGGAGGGGGGTAAGGGGGGGGTGGACGGGCAGACAAGCAAATGTTTCATTCTTCCTGCACCACAGCTGAAGCGTAGAAGCTTTGATGAAGTTAAAAAACAGCTAAAGGCAGCTGGAGCGAATGATGCCCTGCCCCCCCCCCCCCCCCCCCCCCCCGCCCCCCCCCCCCCCCCCCCCCCGCCCCCCAAGCCTACTGCCTAGGTCACGATATTTCAACGATCCTTGCTTGGGGATAAATTCTTTGCTACGTATTTTATGAACGAGTTTGAACTTTTAAAAAAATATTACTAGGTCTACTCCCTCTCTGATGTGACCCCCTCCATTCTACCGGGGCAGCACAGTAGCATGGTGGTTAGCACAATTGCTTCACAGCTCCAGGGTTCCAGGTTCAATTCCCGGCTTGGGTCACTGTCTGTGCGGAGTCTGCACATCCTCCCCGTGTGTGCGTGGGTTTCCTCCGGGTGCTCCGGTTTCCTCCCACAGTCCAAAGATGTGCGGGTTAGGTGGATTGGCCATGATAAATTGCCCTTAGTGTCCAAAATTGTCCTTAGTGTTGGGTGGGGTTACTGGGTTATGGGGATAGGGTGGCGGTGTGTACTTGGGTAGGGTGCTCTTTCCAAGAGCTGGTGCAGACCCGATGGGCTGAATGGCCTCCTTCTGCACTGTAAGTTCTATGATCTATGATTCTGTGGGAGAGCTGCAAGTCTTATGCCTGGGAGTTCCTATAGTCACAAAAAGGCAGAGAAAGCTGGAAAGCCAGCGCTGGTCGGCAGTTGGATTGGCCTGAGCGGAGAGTGGGTATGGGAGGAAACCCGACTGGCAACGGTTGAGATTAACGCGGCTCGCGTGACACTTGACCCCGTGCCGACCCAACAGGCCGGGAGGAGTTTAAAGTTTGCGAAGGAAAAATTGTATGAGTTTGTTGGACAGGCCGAGTAAATACCTGGCTTTCTTGATGAAGAAGCAGGCCGATTCTCGGCTGTGCTCTCTTTTGTTGTCGCGAAATGTTTGGCGGATTCCTCGACCCCTCTCGGCCAAAGCTGCGGCCCACTAGTCCGCCCAGATCTGGTCCATCTGCCCCTCCAACCCCCTGGAAATGGACCCCATGTATTCTGCTCCGATGCAGAACAGTGGTCCAGTGGACGCCATAACCCCTCTGGGTGACCATCCTGTCATGAAACGGAAGGATACCATCAGAGGACTCACCGCCAAGTTCAGCAGAGCCGAGAGTCAGAGTATGTCAGAGCCCTCGGAGTGAGCACAAACCTGGACAGGGAACGGGCCCCTGTATGTGTGTGTGCGTGCGCGTGTCGGTGGTGTCTCCGTACAAACAAAAAGCTTGAAAATCTTCTGCAGATCTTCTTGCAGTGTGGTTGCTGCTGAGGATCCAGAAGCAGTTGTGTCAGCGACGGCCTAGAGGTACATTCAATGGAACGGAATCCACAGCCATTGCAGCAAGAGCTGTATTATTGGAGGCAACAGTCTCCACAAACTGACTTGCAATGCCACGTCTTCTGGTTGGGGAGACATGAGCACATCACGATACCACGACTGAGTATCTGAGACAATTATGAATTTTTGAGCAAACCATTTTTCCAATGTCCGTTTTGTCTTGATTAATGGCAACCAGAACAGTCAGTTTGTCAATTCTCTGTGGATCAGTGTGGATTTTTTACCTGCTATAAATATGACAATCAATAAGGTTGTCCTTCTTTCTTTGGATATCGATATTATATTGCTCAGAGTCGCCAGGTATCAAATGATACCACCGCAAGGTTCAACCGGCTATCGATCAAAGAGCCAAACATCAGTTAGTTCAAGATCAAGGGTACTTTATTTACACACAATTATCATGCAACATAGACACTACTAGTTAAACTACACCTAACAACTATGACAACCTGTACTTAACTTCAGGCACCCGGCTTAGGTCAGAGGAACAGTGGCCTTTGTTCGAATCTGGGTCTATCGGGTCTGGAGAAGTAACTGCTGCTCAGCTAGGCTCATCCGTCTGGTAGCGGGCGTTGAACTTGAACTTGCTTCTGGTGGTGCTGCACTTGGAGGTGGACGTTGCCGGAGCGCCGGGTCCAAGAGAGAGCGAACACGTGGCGGTCTTTTGGGCGGTCCTTCAGTTTGGACCCCATTAATTGGGTCGTTCTTGATCACTCTTCAATTTGAGCCAATAAAGGGACGGGTGCCTTGATGGCTGGGCGTGTCCTAAGCGGACATTGACCCTGTTGTTTAGGCTTCCTGAGTACAGGGAGTGGTGCCGAAATGTCTGGGATTGTATCGGTTACTCAAGTATCAGTCTTTTGTCTTACGGAGATGGGCCATTAAAATGCTAAATCGGTTGGGGGTTTCAATGCTGTCTGGATTCTTTGCTCACAAATATACATTCAGGCTCTGAGCCTGTCTGAACCTTACATTGTCCACATTTCCCATTATGCTTTGCGGCCGTCCATGTTTCTTGTTGTAAGTGGCCATCCCGGATGGCGACAGTGTTGTCAGCATTCATCAATACTGATGAACTGGTTTCTAATAGTGTACTTTGAAGTTGAATAAACTTGCATCAAATAATTGAATTGCATTTAAGCCAATTATCAAGCTAGATTTTAATATCACTATCTTCAGATTTATGGCTGTTTTACTTACAAAAACCACAAATGGCTCTCTCACACTGACATCTATTCTTTGTTCTCCTCTCCTCAGTCTTCTTCCTCCACTTCTTTGTTTCCTCGAGGCTGTGACCTGCGATGAGTGCAGGTTCACAATTGTTGGCAGCCCTCCAGTATCTCTCATGAGTAATTATCCTTCAAGGGCGGCATGGTGGCGCAGTGGTTAGCACTGCCACCTACGGCACTGAGGACCCGGGTTTGATCCTGATCCGGGTCACTGTCTGTGTGGAGTTTGCACGTTCTCCCCATGTCTGCATAGGTTTCGTCCCCACAACGCAAAGATGTGCAGGGTCGATGGATTGGCCACACTAAATTACCCTTAATTGGGGAAAAAAAATAATTGGATACTCAATCTTTACAAAACAAAGAGTGGTTAGCCTTCATGTGTGACCTTGGACAGTGCATCTTTACAGATGGGAAGACATCACAGGCATGTCCTTACTCAATATTGACATCAATTCAATGCACTAGAGTTTACTGGATTGAGTAAGAACAGGAGAACTACGTGATTTATTTTCCCTCCCTTGCCTGGGGTTAAAAAAAACATCAGTGTCTCAAACACTGCCTTGATAGACTGGGTTAGCAAACATGACGTGGTCCCGAAGCACGGCTAGCATGGATCCCGAAGGTTGGCCAGTTGGCAAAAGTGGCTCCTGGGGGGGGGGGGGGGGGGGGGGGAAGTTTGAAAAACACTGGCCTGGCCTGGATTGCTGTATCCTTTACAGATGTTGCCAATCTTATTGCCTGATAAGGTCTCAAAGGAAATTAATGGAATGATCCGCTCGTTCATTTGAAATTAGGCGAGTTGCAATTCTAAGGGGGATTGGGGGTGAATATTAGAATGTACCAATTAGCATCTCATCATAGGTTCATAAGGGGGTTAGAAAGGACCCCCCCCCCCCCCCCCCCCGCCTCATTTGGCTTGATATTGAAGCAGGCCGGTCGATGTATCGTTTACAAGCCTTGTTGTTTTAGCAGGACTCCAGATCGGGCTCTGCAATAACCCTATGATTACTACTTTTAAGTGTGGAGGATGGTCTGCCAATTAGAAGGGAGATCTAAACTGACTTCCGCGCTCTCTCCCATTCAGGGCAGCCCGGACCTCCCACCGGGTCTTATGGATCATGGATTCGATACTTGGATATTGGCATTTGTAGGCTGGGAGATATGTTCAATGTTGCCGCCTTCTCATCCTTTAAGCAGCTATGCCAACGATTCCGATATCGCAAGACTCTCATTTTTTTAAGTATCTGCAATTTAAGAGACTTTATCCTGAATAAGCCAACTATGCATCTTTTTCTTTATTTTAAAAAAAATTTAGTGTCCCCAATTCATTTTTTTTTACAATTAAGGGGCAATTTATCGTGGCCAGTCCACCTACCCTGCACATCTTTGGGTTGTGGGTGCGAAACCCATGCAGACACGGGGAGAATGTGCAAACTCCACACACTGACCCAGAGCCGGAATCGAACCTGGGACCTCGGCGCCGTGAGGCAACAAGGCTAACCCACTGCGCCACCGTGCTGCCCTGACACCTATGCATCTTGACGCCTCAATTTCCCCAGGCGAAAAATATCCTCATTTATATTTAGGCAGAGCCTAAACAAATAATTAGCAAGTTTTATAACACCTTGTGTTCTAGATCGTGAGTACGTTGCACTCTTGGGAAAGAGACTTGGCAACCCATGATGAGGAGACATCGGGTGGTATGTGGGATTATGCCAATAAAATCTTGGTGTGTAACAGAATGAAAGAGACTCGGGGCGGCAGGTGGCGCAGTGGATAGCACTGGGACTGCGGCGCTGAGGACCTGGTTTTGAATCCCAGCCCTGGGTCACTGTCCGTGTGGAGTTTGCATATTCTCCCCATGTCTGCGTGGGTTTCACCCCCACAACCCAAAGATGTGCAGATTAGGTGGATTGGCCACGCTAAATTGCCCCTTAATTGGAAAATAAAAAAATAATTGGGTACTCTTAAAAAAAATTTTTTTTTTAAATGAGACTGTTTGAGATACTGCACCGTTTCCATATTACCCAAGATGATTACATGCACTGCATATGGTTTGGGGTCAAGATTCAATCCTATGGGTCTGGTATGGTTAAGGAGCTTGAGAGATTTGGCACAGCCTTGGAATTTGATCCTTTCTTCAAAATACTGGGTCTCACAAATAGGAGAATTTTAGCATGGCCAACCCATCTGACTTGCAGTGGTTAGCACTGTTGCTTCACAGCGCCAGGGTCCCAGGTTCGATTCCCGGCTTGGGTCACTGTCCGTGCGGGGTCTGCACGTTCTCCCCGTGTCTGCGTGGGTTTCCTCCGGGTGCTCCGGTTTCCTCCCACAAGTCCCGAAAGTCGTGCTGTTAGATGAATTGGACATTCTGGATTCTACCTCCGTGTACCCGGAGTGTGGCGACAAGGGGATTTTCACAGTAACTTCATTGCAGTGTTAATGTCAGCCTGCTTGTGACACTAATAAAGATTATCAATTATTGATTACAAGACACCCACTTTTATGTATAACCAGATCAGGACTTGCAACATGACCCTTGCAGCAGCAGGTCAGAATGTGGCTCCTGGGGAAAAGACAGTGACCCAAGCTGGGAATCAAACCCGGGTCCCTGGTGCTGTGAAGCAACAGTGCTAACCACTGTCATTCTACCATGTTTGTATGGCATTATCCTTGTTCTTCCCCCTCCGCCCACACATGCTGATTGATCCGATGTGTAAATAGAGGTACGGGTTCTTAAGGACCATAGTTGTGAAATTGACCCGGGTTATGTTTGCACTTAATTGTTCTGTGCAATACCAGTTTAAGCTTGTGTTATCTGTAAGAACTGTAAAACTCATTAAAAATGTTTTTAAAAATTTATTTCACAGGAAGCCCCCCCCCCCCCCCCCCCCCAAACTCTAATTGCCCCTTGAAATGAGTGAGGGCTATTTCGCTCAGCCAGTGTCCCAGAGGCTGCCAATGGCCGGTCTCATGTTATTGCATTGTCTTTTTTTTAATAAATATTTTATTGAAAATTTTTGGTCAACCAACACAGTACATTGTGCATCCTTTACACAACATTATAACAATACAGATAATAATGACCTTTTTTATATAAACAAAAAACAACAAATAAATAAATATTAAATAACAAAAATGAAAACTAGCCCTAATTGGCAACTGCCTTGTCACAGGCTATACCCCCCCCCCCACCCACCCCCCCCCCCCCCCCCAAGTCCTGGGCTGCTGCTGCTGCCTTCTTTTTTCCCCCATCTATCTTTCCGCAAGATATTCGACGAACAGTTGCCACCGCCTGGTGAACCCTTGAGCCGACCCCCTTAGGACGAACTTAATCCGCTCTAGCTTTATGAACCCCGCCATATCATTTATCCAGGTCTCCACCCCCGGGGCTTGGCTTCTTTCCACATTAACAATATCCTGCGCCGGCTACTAGGGACGCAAAGGCCAAAAACATCGGCCTCTCTCGCCTCCTGCACTCCCGGCTCTTGTGCAACCCCAAATATAGCCAACCCCCAGCTTGGTTCGACCCGGACTCCTACTACTTTTGAAAGCGCCTTTGTCACCCCCACCCAAAACCCCTGTAGTGCCGGGCATGACCAAACATATGGGTATGATTCGCTGGCTTCTCGAGCACCTCGCACACCTATCCTCCACCCCAAAAATTTACTGAGCCGTGTTCCAGTCATATGTGCCCTGTGTAATACCTTAAACTGAATCAGGCTTAGCCTGGCGCACGAGGACGACGAGTTTACCCTGTTTAGGGCATCTGCCCACAGCCCCTCCTCGATCTCCTCCCCTAGCTCTTCTTCCCATTTCCTTTTAGTTCGTCCACCATAGTCTCCCCTTCGTCCCTCATTTCCCTATATATATCCGACACCTTACCATCCCCCACCCATTTCTTTGAGATGACTCTGTCCTGCACCTCTTGTGTCGGGAGCTGCGGGAATTCCCTCACCTGTTGCCTCGCAAAAGCCCTCAATTGCATGTACCTGAATGCATTCCCTTGGGGCAACCCATATTTCTCGGTCAGCGCTCCCAGACTTGCGAACTTCCCGTCCACAAATAGATCTTTCAGTTGCGTTATTCCTGCTCTTTGCCACATTCCATATCCCCCATCCATTCCCCCCGGGGCAAACCTATGGTTGTTTCTTATCGGGGACCCCCCCAATGCTCGGTCTTTCCCCTATGTTGTCTCCACTGTCCCCAAATCTTCAGTGTAGCTACCACCACCGGGCTCGTGGTGTAGTTCCTCGGTGAGAACGGCAATGGGGCTGTCACCATAGCCTGCAGGCTGGTCCCCCTACAGGACGCCCTCTCTAATCTCTTCCACGCCGCTCCCTCCTCCTCTCCCATCCACTTACTCACCATTGAAATATTAGCGGCCCAATAATACTCACTTAGGCTCGGTAATGCCAGCCCCCCCCCCTATCCCTACTACGCTGTAAGAATCCCTTCCTCACTCTCGGAGTCTTCCCGGCCCAAACAAAACCCATGATGCTCTTTTCTATCCTTTTAAAAAAAGCCTAGTGATCACCACCGGGAGGCACTGAAACACAAAGAGGAATCTCGGGAGGACCACCATCTTAACCGCCTGCACCCTCCCTGCCATTGACAGTGCTACCATATCCCATCTCTTGAAATCTTCCTCCATCTGTTCCACCAACCGCGTTAAATTTAGCCTGTGCAATGTGCCCAATTCTTAGCTATCTGGATCCCCAGGTAACGAAAGTCTCTTGTTACCTTCCTCAACGGTAGGTCTTCTATTTCTCTACTCTGCTCCCCTGGATGCACCACAAACAGCTCACTCTTCCCCATGTTCAATTTATACCCTGAAAAATCCCCAAACTCCCCAAGTATCCGCATTATTTCTGCATCCCCTCCGCCGGATCCGCCACATATAGTAGCAGATCATCCGCATATAAAGATACCCGGTGTTCTTCTCCTCCCCTAAGTATTCCCCTCCATCTCTTGGAACCTCTCAGCGCTATCGCAGGGGCTCAATCGCCAGTGCAAACGTAATGGGGACAGAGGACATCCCTGCCTTGTCCCTCTATGGAGCCGAAAATATGCCGATCCCCGTCCATTCGTGACCACACTCGCCACTGGGGCCCTATACAACAGCTGCACCCATCTAACATACCCCTCTCCAAAACCAAATCTCCTCAACACCTCCCACAGATAATCCCATTCCACTCTATCAAATGCTTTCTCGGCATCCATCGCCACTACTATCTCCGTTTCACTCTCTGGTGGGGCCATCATCATTACCCCTAACAGCCTCCGTATATTCGTGTTCAGCTGTCTCCCTTCACAAACCCAGTTTGGTCCTCGTGAACCACCCCCGTGACACATTCCTCTATTCTCATTGCCATTACCTTGGCCAGGACCTTGGCATCCACATTTAGGAGGGAAATTGGTCTGTAGGACCCGCATTGTAGCGGATCCTTTTCCTTCTTTAAGAGAAGCGATATCGTTGCTTCAGACATAGTCGGGGGCAGTTGTCCCTTTCCTTTGCCTCGTTAAAGGTCCTCGTCAGTACCGGGGCGAGCAAGTCCAAATACTTTCTGTAAAATTCAACTGGGAATCCGTCCGGTCCCGGGGCCTTTCCCGTCTACATGTTCCTAATTCCTTTCACCACTTCTTCTACCGTGATCTGTGCTCCCAGTCCCACCCTTTCCTGCTCTTCCACTTGGGAATTTCCAGCCGATCCAAAAAAATCCATCATTCTCTCCCTCCCATCCGGGGGTTGAGCTTCATACAATTTTTTATAAAATGTCTTAAACACTTCATTCACTCTCTCCGCCCCCCGCTCCATCTCTCCTTCCTCATCCCTCACTCCCCCTATTTCCCTCGCTGCTCCCCTTTTCCTCAATTGGTGTGCCAGCAATCTGCTCGCCTTCTCCCCATATTCATACTGTACACCCTGCGCCTTCCTCCATTGTGCCTCTGCAGTGCCTGTAGTCAGCAAGTCAAATTCCACATGCAGCCTTTGCCTTTCCTGTACAGTCCCTCCTCCGGTGCTTCCGCATATTGTCTGTCCACCCTCAAAAGTTCTTGCAGCAACCGCTCCCGTTCCTTACTCTCCTGCTTCCCTTTATGTGCCCTTATTGATATCAGCTCCCCGCTAACCACCACCTTCAACGCCTCCCAGACCACTCCCACCTGAACCTCCCCATTGTCATTGAGTTCCAAGTACTTTTCAATACATCCCCTCACCCTTAGGCACACCCCCTCATCCGCCATTAGTCCCATGTCCATTCTCCAGGGTGGGCGCCCTCCTGTTTCCTCCCCTATCTCCAAGTCTACCCAGTGTGGGGGCATGATCCGAAATGGCTATAGCCGTATATTCCGTTCCCCTCACCTTCGGGATCAATGCCCTACCCAACACAAAAAAGTCTATGCGCGAATAGACTTTATGGACATAGGAGAAAAACGAGAACTCCTTACTCCTAGGTCTACTGAATCTCCACGGGTCCACACCTCCCATCTGCTCCATAAAATCCTTAAGCACCTTGGCTGCTGCCGGCCTCCTACCAGTCCTGGACTTCGACCTATCCAGCCTTGGTTCCAACACCGTGTTAAAGTCTCCCCCCATTATCAGCTTTCCCGTCTCTAGGTCCGGGATGCGTCCTAGCATTCGCCTCATAAAGTTGGCATCATCCCAGTTTGGGGCATACACGTTACCAAAACCACCATCTCTCCCTGTAATTTGCCACTCACCATCACGCATCTGCCCCCGTTATCCACCACTATAGTCTTTGCCTCGAACATTACCCGCTTCCCCACTAATATAGCCACCCCCCTGTTTTTCGCATCCAGCCCCGAATGGAACACCTGCCCCACCCATCCTTTACGCAGCCTAACCTGGTCTATCAGTTTCAGGTGCGTTTCCTGTAACATAACCACATCTGCTTAAGTTTCTTAAGGTGTGCGAGTACTCGTGCCCTCTTTATCGGCCCGTTGAGCCCTCTCACGTTCCACGTGATCAGCCGAGTTGGGGGGCTTCCCACCCCCCCCCCCCTTGCCGGTTAGCCATCAGCTTTTTCCAGCTTCTCACCCAGTTCCCACGCAGCTGTATCTCCCCCAGGCGGTGCCCCCCCGCCCATCCTCTCCCGTACCCACTCCCCCCTTTCCCCAGCAGCAGCAACCCAGTAATTCCCCCTCCCACCCCCCCCCCCCCCGCTAGACCCCCCGCTAGCGTAATTACTCCCCCCATGTTGCTCCCAGAAGTCAGCAAACTCTGGCTGACCTCGGCTTCCCCCGTGACCACGGCTCGCACCGTGCGACGCCCCCTCCTTCCTGCTTCTCTATTCCGCCATAATTATCATAGCGCGGGAACCAAGCCCGCGCCTCTCCCTCGGCCCCGCCTCCCATGGCCAACGCCCCATCTCCTCTCCCTCCCCAACCTCCCCCCATCACCACCTGTGGGAGAAAGAAAAGTTACCATACCGCAGGATTAGAACATAAAACCCCTCTTCGCCCCCCCCATTCGCCCCACCACTTTGTCCAAACGTTCTTTTTCATAATCCACTCATTCCAGTTTTTCTTCTACAATAAAAGTCCACGCTTCATCCGCCGTCTCAAAGTAGTGGTGCCTCCCTTGATATGTGACCCACAGTCTTGCCGGTTGCAGCATTCCAAATTTTATCTTGCTTTGTGAAGTACCGCCTTGGCCCGATTAAAGCTCGCCCTCCTTCTCGCCACCTCCGCACTCCAGTCTTGATAAACGCGGATCACCGCGTTCTCCCATTTACTGCACCGAGTTTTCTTCGCCCATCTAAGGACCATTTCTCTATCCTTAAAACGGAGGAATCTCACCACTATGGCTCTGGGAGTTTCTCCTGCTCTCGATCCTCGCACCATAACTCGGTACGCTCCCTCCACCTCCAACGGACCCGTCGGGGCCTCCGCTCCCATTAACGAATGCAGCATCGTGCTCACATATGCCCCGACGTCCGCCCCCTCCACACCTTCAGGAAGGCCAAGAATCCTCAAGTTGTTCCTCCTTGCGTTGTTTTCCAGTGCCTCCAACCTCTCCACACATCGTTTCTGGTGTGCCTCCTGTATCTCCGCCTTCACCACCAGGCCCTGTATATCGTTCTCATTCTCGGCTGCTTTCGCCTTCACGACCCGAAGCTCCTGCTCCTGGGTCTTTTGTTCCTCCTTTAGCCCTTCGATCGCCTGTAGTATCGGGGCCAACAACTCTTTCTTCATTTCCTTTTTTATCTCCTCCACGCAGCATTTCAAGAACTCTTGTTGTTCAGGGCCCCATATGAAACTGCCACCTTCCGACGCCATCTTGGTTTTTGCTTGCCTTCCTTGCCGTTGTTCCAAAGGATCCGCTGCAATCCGGCCACTTTCCTCTCCTTTTTCCATCCGTGTCCAGGGGGAACACCCTCCTGGTTTACCGCACGGTGTTTTTAGCCGTTAAAATTGCCGTTGGGGCTCCTATCAAGAGCCCAAAAGTCCGTTTCACAGGGAGCTGCCGAAACGTGCGACTCAGCTGGTCATCACCGCACCCGGAAGTCTCATGTTATTGCATTGTCTGCGGTCAGGTCCAGGTCACAGCCCAGGCAGCTGTCTCAGCCTGACCGGGTGGTGCTGCAGTTTTGTGGTTTATTTCACCCACATTGCAGATCTTCAGACTGGTTTAATTTCTCCAAACTCAATATTAGTCCAGCGAGCTCACGTGTGCAACCGCCCCCCCCCCCCCCCCCCCCCACCCCTACCACCCAGCTATGGGCCTGGGGTTTGAAGGTGCCACGATGGTAACGCGACCTGCTGGAAACCAGCTGCCTGAGCTGCCGGACTGAACAGCAGGGGAGTTGGGAGGGGGATTCAGATGGCGTCAAGTGTCTGTGCCCCTAACGGTCACCCTCTGCCCAGACTGAGTTCCTAGCAGGGAGGAAAGACACAAGTTCAGGAATGAGGGGGATGGAGAGGAAGGATGAGGGGATTGATTTGGGAGGGAGGATGGTTGGGAATGGGGGAGGGTGGAGGGTAAGGGGGAGAATGAAGGAGGGAGGTGGGGAATGGGGAGGATGGAGAAGAATGGGGAGATGCAGGCGAGCGGGGCCTCAGGATCGAGACGATTGGAGGAAGATTGGAGGGGAACGGGTAGGAAGGAGGGGAAATGGGAGGGAGATGGGGAATAGGAAAGGAGGCTGGGAGAATGAGGAGAATGATGGAGGAAACGGGAGAATTAAAGGTGAATGGGGAGGGAGCACGAAGGGAATTGGGGACAAAGAATTGAGGGCAATGGGGGATGGAGAACAATGGCATAGGGGAATGGGGAGAGGGGGATGAAAGAGTGGAGGGGATTGGGAGGAGGATGGGGGAGGGAGAATGGGGAAGGATGGAGGGAATGAGGGAGAATGGAAGGAAGGACAATGGAGGGATGAGGTGAGGGGAATGAGAGGGAGGATGGAGGGGAATGAGAGGGAGGATGGAGGGGAATGAGAGGATGGAGGGGAATGAGAGGATGGAGGGGAATGAGAGGGAGGATGGAGGGGAACGAGAGGGAGGATGGAGGGGAATGAGAGGATGGAGGGGAACGAGAGGGAGGATGGAGGGGAATGAGAGGGAGGATGGAGGGGAATGAGAGGGAGGATGGAGGGGAATGAGGGAGGATGGAGGGGAATGAGAGGATGGAGGGGAATGAGAGGGAGGATGACCATTCCTCACCTCGTGGATGTTTGCTTCTCCTGGATGCTCATGACATTGGCTCCCCTCCCCGTTACTAACACGGGGGAGGGGGGCGTGCATCGGGAGCAGTTCCCTGCGATCCTTTGCCCCACCTCGGAAGGGCAGTTCAACCTGGCTGCTGCCTAGATGTAAATCATGGGTGGGGCCCTGGTTGCCAGCTCTTCTGCCCCTCCTGCTCTCTCTCTCCCCCCCCCCACCCCCCCATCCTGCACAGCCAGGCTCACGTCATTGCCGAGATCCATGATGTGGAGATGCCGGCTGGGGTGAGCACAGTAAGAAGTCTGACAACACCAGGTTAAAGTCCAACAGGTTTATTTGGAATCACTAGCTTTTGGAGCGCTGCTCCTTCCTCAGGTGAGTGAGATCAGCAGTCCGTGGGCGCTGTGTTGCTGATCTTTGGAAGCCCTGCTCATGCTGTGACCATCCCCCCCTCCCCAAGATTCCTCAGGAGTCAAGCGACCGCCCCCGTTTCAGGGCAAGCAGCCCAGCTTCCATTTGGCCTTGCAGCCCCGCTCCCTCCCACTCTCTGGGTTAACTTGCTAGCGTCGGAATCCGATCCTGTCCCCTCCAGTCCAAACACCAGCACCCACCTGAATTTTAAAACGTGGTGCCGAATAGCCATTGTACGCAGGTGGTAGCAGTGGCGATCCATACAGACACTGTAAGCAGGTGGTCCCAGATCCCCCCCCCCCCCCCCCGTACACCTAACAGTACGGGGTTAGACACAGTGTAAAGTTTCCTCTCACCCTTCACATCAATTGTTCAATTCTCAAAGGGGTGCAGAGCAGAAGGACCTGGGTGTATCTGTGCAGAGACCATTGAAGGAGGCAGGACAGGGGGAGAGAGCAGTTAATAAAGTATACAGTATCCTGAGCTTTATTAACAGGGACACAGAGTACAAGAGCAAGGAGGTTCTACTGAACTGATACCAGACACCAGTCAGACCTCGGCTGGAATATTGTGCACAGTTCTGGGGGCCACACTATAGGAAGGATGTGAACACATTGGAGAGAGAGCGCAGAAGAGGTTTACAAGGATGGTTCCGGGGATGGGAAACTTCAGTTATGGGGATAGATTGGAGAGGTTGGGACTGTTCTCCTTGGAGAGAAGGAGGCCGAGAGGGGATTTGATAGAGATGTTCCAAATCATGAGGGGGGGGGTCTGGGCAGAGCGGACGGGGGGGGAAACTGTTCCGGCTTCGTGATAGGATCGAGAACGAGAGGGCGCAGATCGGAAGCGATTTGTGAAAGAAGCAAATGTGATTTGAGAAAACCCCTTTTTCACACAGCGAGTGGTCGGGGTCTGGAATGCACTGTCTGGAAGTGTGGTGGAGGCAGGTTCAATCGGGGCATCCGAGAGACGATTATTTGAATAGAAACAATGGGGCGGGGCGGGGGGGGGGCACTAAGTCATGATGCTCATTTGAAGAGACGCTGCAGATGTGATGGGCCGAATGGCCTCCTTCTGCCCCTAACTGTGAATCACTCCCAGGGACTTTAAAAGAGTAACCAATTCTTTTTTTTCCACTTAAAGGGCAATTTAGTGTGGCCAATCCACCTACCCCGCACATCTGCACGCAGACACGGGGAGAATGTGCAAACTCCACACGGAGAGTGACCCGGGGCTGGGATCGAACCTGGCACCTCGGCACCGTGAAGTGGCAGTGCTAACCACTGTGCCACCTTCTCCCAGGGCAGGGACAGCACAAAAACTCACACTTAATACTGTGACTTCAACACCCCAAGGTGCAAAGATGACACAAAGCCATGGAAGGAGATATATTTCCCGGATTACCAAAGGCTTGGTCAAGAGGGACCGGGTTTAAGGAGCGTCTTGAAGGAGGAGGAGAGTTTAGAGGAGGGAATTCCGAGCTGGGGGTTGGGGCGGTTCCCAGGCAGCTGAAGGCACGGCTGCCGATGGCGGTGCGATTAAAACTCCAGAGGCCAGAATTGGAGGTGCGCGATCTCCGAGGGTCATGGGGTCGGAGGAAATTTCAGAGATTGCGGGTTGGGGTGCGGGGGCATTCAAAATGGCGCATGTTAGGACATGGGGCAGCAGAGTTCCGTCCAAGCTGGGGTTTCTGGAGGGTAGAACGCAGGCGAACGGGACAGGGAGCAAGTTGCATAGTCGAGTCGAGGACGAGACAAAGGCACGGGCGAGAGTTTCGGCAGCGGATATGCTTTAACGTCAGTGTTAAGGAGGTAGAAATAGTTTTTCTCCAAAGTTCAATTGGAGGAAGAGGTCTGCTCGACCAGCACCGGGTGTCTCACAATCGTACGACAGTCGAGAGGGGGGAAGGTGGTGAGGTAGAGTGTAAAGCTTCCTCTGCACTGTCCCCACCAAACACTCCCAGGACAGATACAGCACGGGGTTAGATACAGAGTAAAGCTTCCTCTGCACTGTCCCCACCAAACACTCCCAGGACAGGTCCAGCACGGGGTTAGATACAGAGTAAAGCTCCCTCTACACTGTCCCCAGCAAACACTCCCAGGACAGGTCCAGCACGGGGTTAGATACAGAGCAAAGCTCCCTCTACACTGTCCCCATCAAACACTCCCAGGACAGGTACATCACGGGGTTAGATACAGAGTAAAGCTCCCTCTACACTGTCCCCATCAAACTCCCCCAGGACAGGTACAGCACGGGATTAGATACAGAGTAAAGCTCCCTCTACACTGTCCCCATCAAACACTCCCAGGACAGGTCCAGCACGGGGTTAGATACAGAGCAAAGCTCCCTCTACACTGTCCCCATCAAACACTCCCAGGACAGGTAAAGCACGGGGTTAGATACAGAGTAAAGCTCCCTCTACACTGTCCCCATCAAACACTCCCAGGACAGATACAGCACGGGCTTAGATACAGGGTAAAGCTCCCTCTGCACTGTCCCCATCAAACACTCCCAGGGCATGTACAGCACGGGGTTAGATACGGAGTAAAGCTCCCTCTACACTGTCCCCATCAAACACTCCCAGGACAGGTACAGCACAGGGTTAGATACAGAGTAAAGCTCCCTCTACACTGTCCCCATCAAACACTCCCAGGACAGGTACAGCACAGGGTTAGATACAGAGTAAAGCTCCCTCTACACTGTCCCCATCAAACACTCCCAGGACAGGTACAGCACAGGGTTAGATACAGAGTAAAGCTCCCTCTACACTGTCCCCATCAAACTCTCCCAGGAGAGTAAGATGACTATTGGATACAAAGGTTTTTGCTATACTAGGGTCTCTTATGGTTCCCTTCCCATTCGCTGTGCCGTGTCCCAGAGAGTCTGAATGGAGTCGGGGGTGGTCCCTGGTGGTCAGAATGGTGCATGGAATGTAACTGAGTGGTGTGGCGGGGTGGAGGGGGTGGCGGCGGGGTGGGCAGGAGTGGGCTCTAGTTGAAGGTGTTGTTGAGCTGCTGCGTGACCCGGATGAAGGTGGTCCTGCGGCTGAGCTCCTTCAGCTTGGCAGCGCCCACGTAGGTGCAGGTGGAGCGCACGCCCCCCAGGATGTCCCGGATCGTGCCCTCCACATCTCCTTTGAACTCCACTTCCACCGTCTTTCCTTCCGACGCCCTGCGGCGAGCGAGCGAGCGAACGAGGGAGAGAGGACATAGGAGAAGTAAAAGGAGAGAGCAATGAGAAAGTTATTTTAATGACAGAAGCGGAGAGAGCTCTGCGCCCTCTTCCCATGCACCCGCACCTCCCCTCCCCCTTCCCCGCTAGCTTTCACTTCACCAAGCAGTAACTCAGGTTTGTATGCGGTGCCCCTTAATGTCAAACATCTGGAGAAGGTCAACGACACCATCAGGGTGTCGGTCAAGGGATCTACCCGAGGTGGCAGCCTTTCATGTCCTACTTTAAAGAATGAGTCACCTTCAGCTGTTGCGATGGGGTGGCTGATTCGTCCTTATTGTTGGGGAAAGGGTGTTTCTTTCTTGGGTGGGATGTCAGGGGTGCAGGGTTGGGAAATAAATCCATTGCTCCAGGCTCTCTGGCTCTGGTTCGAAAGCTCAGAGCAGAACAGCCCCATTGAAGCCTTTTGAGGCTCTGAAGGAGGACGGCGCGATCGACCGTGTCAAAGGCTGCGGATGGAGGGTCAAAAGGACGAGATGCGCAAAGGTTTACCCATCGTCACGGTGACGTAGGATGTGGATTGTGACTTCGATGAAGATCCGTTTCCATAATCAGGTAGGGGTGGAGAGCTGATAGAATCCCTACAGGGCAGAAGGAGGCCTTTCAGCCCATCGAGTCTGCACTGGCCCTCTAAAAGAGTACCCTACCCAGGACCACTCCTCCGCCCTTTCCCCAACCCCCATCTAACCTGCATAGCTTTGGAAACGAAGGGGCATTTTTAGCGCGGCTGATCCACCTTAACCTGCACATCTTTGGACTGTGGGAGGAAACTGGAGCACCCGGGGGAAACCCACGCAGACACGGGGAGAACGTGCAGACTCCACAGTCGCACGAGGGCGGAATTGAACCCGGATCCCTGGCGCTGTGAGACAGCCGTGCTAACCATTGTGCCGCCATTGGAGCGATTCAAACATGGGAGTTCTGGGAACGGATTTGGGAGGTGAAAACATGCTCAAGGACTTTGTGGAGAGGAAGAGGGATGTCGGGAGGGGACGGTAGCTTGCAAGGGTAGAAGGATTTGGTGGGCGGGTGGGGGCACTTTGACAGCGAAATTCAAAGGGTGGGGTGGGAGTTTTTGGAGTAACAACTAACATGCGGTGTGGCAGTAATAATAATAATCTTTATTGTCACAAGTAGGCTTACATTAACACTGCAATGGAGTTACTGTGAAAAGCCCCTCGTCGCCACATTCTTGCGTCTGTTTGGGTCACAGAGGGAGAATTCAGAATGTCCAATTCACCTCACAGCACGTCTTTCGGGACTTGTGGGAGGAAACCGGAGCACCCGGAGGAAACCCACGCAGACACGGGGAGAACGTGCAGACTCCACACAGACAGTGACCCAAGCCGGGAATCGAACCTGGTCTCTGGAGCTGTGAAGCCACAGTGCTAACCACTGTTACCAGAGTGGCGCTGGTGGGGAGGGGGGGTAACCCCATTGCCACCCTGACCACTGGCAGAGGCACCGTCCTTCGAGGGAACAGCTGTCAACGCAAAGGTTGCAGCGGTTCTGTTGGCCGTTTGGTCAATGCCGTCGGTGAACAGCTCTCTCCGCCACGCTCTGTTCCGTCTGTCGGCTACATTTACCTGTCTTATGACTGTGGTTTGGATGTGGAAAGGACATTTCCTCTTGTGGGAGAATCTCAAACTAGGGCGGGGCTGATGTCTAAAAATAAGGGGTCGCCCATTTAAAATGGAGGCGAAGCAAAATCTCTTCACTCGGAGGATGGCGAGTCTTTGGAACTCTGCCTCAGAAGGAGATTTAAGCAGTCTCTGAATATTTTTAAAGTAGAGCTGGATAGATTCTTGATTAACTATGGGAGGGGGTGGTTTGAAGGGGGCTTGCGCCGTCAGCGGCTGCAGACTTCCGGGTACGGCGATGACCAGCTGAGTCGCACGTTTCGGCAGCTCCCTGTGAAACGGACTTTTGGGCTCTTGATAGGAGCCCCAACGGCAATTTTAACGGCTGAAAACACCGTGCGGTAAACCAGAAGGGTGTTCCCCCTGGACACGGATGGAAAAAGGAGAGGAAAGTGGCCGGATTGCAGCGGATCCTTTGGAACAACGGCAAGGAAGGCAAGCAGAAACCAAGATGGCGTCGGAAGGTGGCAGTTTCATATGGGGCCCTGAACAACAAGAGTTTTTGAAACGCTGCGTGGAGGAGATAAAAAAGGAAATGAAGAAAGAGTTGTTGGCCCCGATATTACAGGCGATTGAAGGGCTGAAAGAGGAACAAAAGACCCAGGAGCAGGCGCTTCGGGTCGTGAAGGCGAAAGCAGCAGAGAATGAAAACGACATACAGGGCCTGGTGGTGAAGTCGGAGATACAGGAGGCACACCAGAAACGATCTGTGGAGAGGTTGGAGGCACTGGAAAATAACGCAAGGAGGAACAACTTGAGGATTCTTGGCCTTCCTGAAGGTGTGGAGGGGGCGGACGTCGGGGCATATGTGAGCACGATGCTGCACTCGTTAATGGGAGTGGAGGCCCCGACGGGTCCGTTGGAGGTGGAGGGAGCATACCGAGTTATGGTGCGAGGACCGAGAGCAGGAGAAGCTCCCAGAGCCATAGTGGTGAGATTTCTCCGTTTTAAGGATAGAGAAATGGTCCTTAGATGGGCGAAGAAAACTCGGTGTAGTAAATGGGAGAACGCGGTGATCCGCGTCTATCAAGATTGGAGTGCGGAGGTGGCGAGAAGGAGGGCGAGCTTTAATCGGGCCAAAGCGGTACTTCACAAAAAAAAGATAAAGTTTGGAATGCTGCAACCGGCAAGACTGTGGGTCACATATCAAGGGAGGCACCACTACTTTGAGACGGCGGATGAAGCGTGGACTTTTATTGTAGAAGAAAAATTGGAATGATTGGACTACGAAAATGAACGTTTGGACAAAGTGGTGGGACGAGTGGGGGGGGGGGGGGGGGCGAAGAGGGATTGTATGATTAATCCTGCGGTATGGTAACTTTTCTTTCTCCCACAGGTGGTGATGGGGGGAGGTGGGGAGGGAGAGGAGATGGGGCGTTGGCCATGGGAGGCGGGGCTGAGGGAGAGGCGCGGGCTTGGTTCCCGCGCTATGATAATTATGGCGGGAATAGAGAAGCAGGAAGGAGGGGGCGCCGCACGGGGCGAGCCGTGATCACGGGGGGAAGCCGAGGTCAGCCAGAGTTTGCTGACTTCTGGGAGCAACATGGGGGGAGTAATTACGCTAGCGGGGGGTCTAGCGGGGGGGGGGGGGGAGGGGGGAATTACTGGGTTACTGCTGCTGGGGAAAGGGGGGAGTGGGTGCGGGAAAGGATGGGCGGGGGGGCACCGTCTGGGAGAAATACAGCCGCGTGGGAACTGGGCGAGAAGCTGGAAAAAGATGATGGCTAACCGGCAAGGGGGGGGGGTGGGAAGCCCCCCAACTCGGCTGATCACGTGGAACGTGAGGGGGCTTAACGGGCCGATAAAGAGGGCACGAGTACTCGCACACCATAAGAAACTTAAAGCAGATGTGGTCATGTTACAGGAAACGCACCTGAAACTGATAGATCAGGTTAGGTTGCGCAAAGGATGGGTAGGGCAGGTGTTCCATTCGGGGCTGGATGCGAAAAACAGGGGGGTGGCTATATTAGTGGGGAAGCGGGTAATGTTCGAGGCAAAGACTATAGTGGCGGATAACGGGGGCAGATACGTGATGGTGAGTGGCAAATTACAGGGAGAGATGGTGGTGTTGGTAAACGTGTATGCCCCGAATTGGGACGATGCCAATTTTATGAGGCGAATGCTAGGACGCATCCCAGACCTAGAGACCGGAAAGCTGATAATGGGGGGAGACTTTAACACGGTGTTGGAACCAAGGCTGGATAGGTCGAAGTCCAGGACTGGTAGGAGGCCGGCAGCAGCCAAGGTGCTTAAGGATTTTATGGAGCAGATGGGAGGGGTGGACCCGTGGAGATTCAGTAGACCTAGGAGTAAGGAGTTCTCGTTTTTCTCCTATGTCCATAAAGTCTATTCACGCATAGACTTTTTTGTGTTGGGTAGGGCATTGATCCCGAGGGTGAGGGGAACGGAATATACGGCTATAGCCATTTCGGATCATGCCCCACACTGGGTAGACTTGGAGATAGGGGAGGAAACAAGAGGGCGTCCACCCTGGAGAATGGGATATGGGGACTAATGGCGGATGAGGGGGTGTGCTTAAGGGTGAGGGGATGCATTGAAAAGTACTTGGAACTCAATGACAATGGGGAGGTTCAGGTGGGAGTGGTCTGGGAGGCGTTGAAGGCGGTGGTTAGGGGGGAGCTGATATCAATAGGACACATAAAGGGAAGCAGGAGAGTAAGGAACGGAGCGGTTGTTGCAAGAACTTTTGAGGGTGGACAGACAGTATGCGGAAGCACCGGAGGAGGGACTGTATAGGGAAAGGCAAAGGCTGCATGTGGAATTTGACTTGCTGACCACAGGCACTGCAGAGGCACAATGGAGGAAGGCGCAGGGTGTACAGTATGAATATGGAGAGAAGGCGAGCAGATTGCTGGCACACCAATTGAGGAAAAGGGGAGCAGCGAGGGAAATAGGGGGGGTGAGAGACGAAGATGGAGAGACGGAGCGGGGAGCGGAGAGAGTGAATGAAGTGTTTAAGACATTTTATAAAAAATTGTATGAAGCTCAACCCCCGGATGGGAGGGAGAGAATGATGGAGTTTTTGGATCGGCTGGAAATTCCCAAGGTGGAAGAGCAGGAAAGGATGGGATTGGGAGCACAGATCACGGTAGAAGAAGTGGTGAAAGGAATTAGGAACATGCAGACGGGAAAGGCCCCGGGACCGGACGGATTCCCAGTTGAATTTTACAGAAAATATTTGGACTTGCTCGCCCCGCTACTGACGAGGACCTTCAACGAGGCAAAGGAAAGGGGACAACTGCCCCCGACTATGTCAGAAGCAACGATATCGCTTCTTTTAAAGAAGGAAAAGGATCCGCTACAATGCGGGTCCTACAGACCAATCTCCCTCCTCAATGTAGATGCCAAGGTCTTGGCCAAGGTAATGGCAATGAGAATAGAGGAATGTGTCCCGGGGGTGGTTCATGAGGACCAAACTGGGTTTGTGAAGGGGAGACAGCTGAACACGAACATACGGAGGTTGTTAGGGGTAATGATGATGGCCCCACCAGAGGGTGAAACGGAGATAGTAGTGGCGATGGATGCCGAGAAAGCATTTGATAGAGTGGAGTGGGATTATCTGTGGGAGGTGTTGAGGAGATTTGGGTTCGGAGAGGGGTATGTTAGATGGGTGCAGCTGTTGTATAGGGCCCCAGTGGCGAGTGTGGTCACGAATGGACGGGGATCGGCATATTTTCGGCTCCATAGAGGGACAAGGCAGGGATGTCCTCTGTCCCCATTACTGTTTGCACTGGCGATTGAGCCCCTGGCGATAGCGCTGAGAGGTTCCAAGGGATGGAGGGGAATACTTAGGGGAGGAGAAGAACACCGGGTATCTTTATATGCGGATGATCTGCTACTATATGTGGCGGATCCAGCGGAGGGGATGCCAGAAATAATGCGGATACTTGGGGAGTTTGGGGATTTTTCAGGGTATAAATTGAACATGGGAAAGAGTGAGCTGTTTGTGGTGCATCCAGGGGAGCAGAGTAGAGAAATAGAAGACCTACCGTTGAGGAAGGTAACAAGAGACTTTCGTTACCTGGGGATCCAGATAGCTAAGAATTGGGGCACATTGCACAGGCTAAATTTGACGCGGTTGGTGGAACAGATGGAGGTAGATTTCAAGAGATGGGACATGGTAGCATTGTCAATGGCAGGGAGGGTGCAGGCAGTTAAGATGGTGGTCCTCCCGAGATTCCTTTTTGTGTTTCAGTGTCTCCCGGTGGTGATCACGAAGGCTTTTTTCAAAAGGATAGAAAAGAGTATTATGGGTTTTGTTTGGGCCGGGAAGACTCCGAGAGTGAGGAAGGGATTCTTACAGCGTAGTAGGGATAGGGGGGGGCTGGCACTACCGAGCCTAAGTGAGTATTATTGGGCCGCTAATATTTCAATGGTGAGTAAGTGGATGGGAGAGGAGGAAGGAGCGGCGTGGAAGAGATTAGAGAGGGCGTCCTGTAGGGGGACCAGCCTGCAGGCTATGGTGACAGCCCCATTGCCGTTCTCACCAAGGAACTATACCACGAGTCCGGTGGTGGTAGCTACACTGAAGATTTAGGGACAGTGGAGACGACATAGGGGAAAGACCGGAGCACTGGGGGGGTCCCCGATAAGAAACAACCATAGGTTTGCCCCGGGGGGAATGGATGGGGGATATGGAATGTGGCAAAGAGCAGGTATAACGCAATTGAAAGATCTATTTGTGGATGGGAAGTTTGCGAGTCTGGGAGCGCTGACCGAGAAATATGGGTTGCCCCAAGGGAATGCATTCAGGTATATGCAATTGAGGGCTTTTGCGAGGCAGCAGGTGAGGGAATTCCCGCAGCTCCCGACACAAGATGTGCAGGACAGAGTCATCTCAAAGAAATGGGTGGGGGACGGTAAGGTGTCGGATATATATAGGGAAATGAGAGACGAAGGGGAGACTATGATGGACGAACTAAAAGGGAAATGGGAAGAAGAGCTAGGGGAGGAGATTGAGGAGGGGATGTGGGCAGATGCCCTAAACAGGGTAAACTCGTCGTCCTCGTGCGCCAGGCTAAGCCTGATTCAGTTTAAGGTATTACACAGGGCACATATGACTGGAACACGGCTCAGTAGATTTTTTGGGGTGGAGGATAGGTGTGCGAGGTGCTCGAGAAGCCCAGCGAATCATACCCATATGTTTTGGTCATGCCCGGCACTACAGGGGTTTTGGATGGGGGTGACAAAGGTGCTTTCGAAAGTAGTAGGAGTCCGGGTCGAACCAAGCTGGGGGTTGGCTATATTTGGGGTTGCACAAGAGCCGGGAGTGCAGGAGGCGAAAGAGGCCGATGTTTTGGCCTTTGCGTCCCTAGTAGCCCGGCGCAGAATATTGCTAATGTGGAAAGAAGCCAAGCCCCCGGGGGTGGAGACCTGGATAAATGATATGGCGGGGTTCATAAAGTTAGAGCGGATTAAGTTCGTCCTAAGGGGGTCGGCTCAAGGGTTTACTAGGCGGTGGCAACCGTTCGTCGAATATCTTGCGGAAAGATAGATAGGGGAGAACAAAGAAGGCAGCAGCAGCAGCCCAGGACTTGGGGGGTGGGGGGGGGGGGGGGGGGGGGGGGTGGCCTGAGACAAGGCAGTTGCCAATTAGGGCTAGTTTTTATTTTTTGTTATTTAATATTTATTTATTTGTTGTTGTTTTCTTTTGTTCTTGTTTAAATAAAAAAGGTCATTATTATCTGTATTGTTATAATGTTGTGTAAAGGATGCACAATGTACTGTGTTGGTTGACCAAAAATTTTCAATAAAATATTATATAAAAAAAAAACTATGGGAGGGGGTAAAAGGTCATCGGGGAATGGGGTGAAAGGTCATTGGGGAACGGGTGAAAGGTCATCAGGGACGGTAGGCAGGCTGCAGATTTGAGGTTACTATCTGATCAGCCATGATCTTTTTACATGGTGGCGTAGGCTCGAGGGGCCGAATGGCCTCTACTCCAGCTCCTTGTTCATATGTTACCCTTCAAAGTGATTGCGGTGCCTTGGGCGGATCTGACTCATGACTCAATCTGAAACGGGTGACGTCTGTACCAGTGCACCTCATCTCCTCAAGTGAGAAACGGCCCTTCAGCATCAAGTGAAATGTGGGGGTGGCACGGTGGCGCAGTGGTTAGCACTGCTGCCTCACGGCGCTGAGGACCCGGGTTCGATCGCGGCCCCAGGTCACTGTCCGTGTGGAGTTTGCACATTCTGTTTCACACCCGCAACCCAAAGATGCGCAGATTAGGTGAATTGGCCACGCTAAATTGCCCGAATTGGAAAAAAAAAATAATCGAAAAAAAAAATCAAGTGAAATGTGCCATTTCATAATCACTGTCCTCTCTCATCGGTGGTCCTTGAACTCTAATCCTCTTCCTCCATTTATGGATCCGTGTCTGGTTGTGAGCAACTTGGATTCCCAAGTCGCGGAAATTGGTATGGGCCAGTTTAAACGGCAGACCCTCCAGCTCTGCCCCTCCCCCCCCCCCCCCCCCCACCGTGGGTTCGCAGGGAAGACCCCACTCTTGCTCAGGTTAAGTTTGTAGCCTGAGAACGCTTTGAATTCCTTTAGGAGTTTTATTATCCCTTCCATGCTGTTCCGGGTGTTTGAGATTTAGAGGAGCAGGTCATTCGCATAGCGTGTCTCCCCTTTGGATACCTCTCCATCCCTTCACCGCTCTGAGGGCGATCGCCAGTGGCTCGATTGCCAAAGCAAACAATAGCGGGGACATTGGGCATCCCTGCCTCGTGCCTCTGAATGAACGAAATGAAATGAAAATCGCTTATTGTCACAAGTAGGCTTCAAATGAAGTTACTGTGAAAAGCCCCTCGTCGCCACATTCCGGCGCCGGTTCGGGGAGGCTGGTACGGGAATTGAACCCGCGCTGCTGGCCTTATTCTGTTTTACAAGTTACCTGTTTAGCCCAGTGTGCTAAACCAGCCCCTATCCGACCCCCTTACTCGGAGATTCTGCCCTCTGGTCCGAGACTCTCCACAAGAGGAAACATCCTCTGTGCAGCCGGAAGTATCTACAGCTAGTGTTGTTTGTCCATACACTCGCCATGGGAGCACTGTACAGCAGTTTCATCCAGAAGGTGAACCCTGTTCCAAATCCAAACCGTTCAAGTACCTCTGTGAGGTACTTTCATTCGACTCTGTCGAAGGCCTTTTCTGCATCCAGGGAGATGATCACCTGTGGTGTTATCTCCCCGGATGGGGTCATTATCACATTCAGCCGTAGCCTGATGTTCGGTGTTAGCTGCCTGCCCTTGACAACGGCCATCTGGTCCTCTGTGACTACCTCTGGCACACAGCTCTCTAGCCGCCTCGCCAGGGCGAGTGAGGTCATTCATGACTGAACTGGTCTGATAATCCTCAACTCCATTTTCCCGCCTTATTCCCCATAAATCCTCGATTCCAAAATAAAGAATTCCACAAATTCACCATCCCCCGAGAGAAGAAATTCGTCCTCATCTCTGTCTGAAATGGGGCGACCCCCTTACTCTGAGATTCTGCCCTCTGGTCCTAGACTCTCCCACAAGAGGAAACATCCTCTCAGCATCGACCCTGTCGAGCCCCCGAGAATCCTGTCTGTCTCAATACGGTCGCCTCTCATTCTTCTAAACTCCAATGAGGACAGGCCCCAACCTACTCAACCTCTCCTCGTAAGAAAATCCCTCCCTCCCCGGGATCAACCGAGTGAACCTCCTCGGGACTGCTTCCAATGCCAGTGTATCTTTCCTTACATAAGGGGTCCAAAACTGTTCACAGTGCCATCTAGAAGGAGAAGGGCAGCATGGGAACAACACCGTGACCTTTCCCACTCCTCTGCAGCCTCTCCAGTGCAATCACATCCTTCCTGTAGTGAAGTGACCAGAACTGTACACAGTACTCCAGCTGTGGTCTAACCAGCATTTTATACAGCTCCAGCATACCTCCCTGCTCTCGAATTCAATGCCACGGTTAATAAAGTGAAGCGAGGGTAGCACGGTGGCGCAGTGGTTAGCACTGCTGCCTCACGGCGCCGAGGTCCCAGGTTCGATCCCGGCTCGGGGTCACTGTCCGTGTGGAGTTTGCACATTCTCCCCGTGTCTGCGTGGGTTTCGCCCCCACAGCCCAAAGATGTGCAGGCTAGGCGGATTGGCCACGCTAAATTGCCCCTTAATTGGAAAAAATTAATTGGGTACTCGAAATTTAGAATAAATAAATAAAGTGAAGCGGGGGTTTCTGCGATGGTAATGTCATCGATTGTCAAGGGGGCGATGAATTGTGAGATGGACGTTGTGAGATGGACGTTGCCTGGCACAGACTGTCACTTGTTGGGCCAAGATGGTTAGATGCTGTATGTACGAGAAGTGACTGCGGGGCTGTGGAGTTGGGGGGATGTCATTGGCTAATCTGACCAAGCCTGTCGTACCCACCCAAGCCAGAAGTTACTGCCCCTCCCCTCCCGCTGCAGACCAGGATTGTGTCACCCTCCTCCCCCCACCGGATAGTTACCTGTAATCGGCAACGCCCCCAGCATGTTTCCTCATCGCGGTCTCCGAGCTCATCCCATAAAACAGTTTGTACTTCTTGCCGCTCTTCTCGATGGTCTCGCCTCCGCACTGGGAGTGCCCCGAGAACATCCCGCCCAGCATCACAAAGTCCGCACCAGCACCTTAGAGGGGAGGGGGGGCGGGGCAGTGGAGGGAAAAGGGAGAAATTAAGAGGATGGCGGGAGCAGTCGGTGAGGGGCTGAAGCCGAGATGCAGGGTGTATTCTACAGTGGGATGTATTTCTTTACCATGCCCCCAACCCACACTCCCTGGTGAAGGTGGTGCTTGGCAACTCGCTGACTTTAACCTGATGCTACATTCAACAAAATCACGGTCAATGTGATTGTGGCCTCAACTGGCTTTGGTACCCTCCCACCAGACCCACCCCCGATATTCCCCACCACTGAGTGGGCGGGTCCTGATACCAGGGAAAGTCTTCTCCACGTCCCAATTGATCCCTGGTTCAGTGCAGGCCATCTGGCAAGCGACACCCCAACATCGTCACCTCCCCAGGGATTGCTGAGGCCTCCCCACCTACTCCCAGCATGGTGGATGGCACCTCGCTTGCCCCCCTACCTCAGGGCATTCTCTGGGGTTTGAAACTCCTGGGGACGCAAGCCGAGAAACGGTTCACAAGTCAGCGGGACGCTGATCCCCTCTGCACAGGCAGAGAGACGTCCGGGAACCCGAGAGAGCTGGCGCCGTGAGAGACAGCCCTATGGAAAAGCTCAGTGGGCTGTGGGGGAGGGAGAGCCTGAAAACAAGGCGCATTTCAATCAAGAGGTATGGGCTCACCAAAGGCTTTGGCCACGTCCCCAGGGCAGGTGCAGCCTCCGTCCTGTGGAGAGAGATTCCACCGTCAATGCCAATAGTTAGAATTCAGCTGAGAGTGATTCTTCAACATCTGGCTCCAATGGTACATGTTTCACTCCAACAGCAAGGAACGTTCCATCACAGACACTCTTCAGAATATGTTTACAGACTGGAATCTACACCTCTTTAACCTGGTTACCCCTATCTCTGGATCTGTAAACACTTAATTAACTGCAAATGCTCGCATTCTAAGCATTGTCTGGCATCTTTGACTTTGTCTATATATATGTTTCTGGAATCTACCTCTTCATGGGAAGAGGAGCAGCGCTCCGAAAGGTAGTGTTTGAAACAAACCTGTTGGACTTTAACCTGGTGTTGTAAGACTTCGTACTGTATATAGAATAACAGATACCCGGGAGTGAGTTACAGACTGGAATCTAATCGAGGGGTTTGGGTGGTTTATATATAGAATAACAAATACCCGGGAGTGAGTTACAGACTGGAATCTAATCGAGGGGTTTGGATGGTTTATATATAGAATAACAGATACCCGGGGATGAGTTACAGACTGGAATCTAATCGAGGGGTTTGGGTGGTTTATATATAGAATAACAGATACCCGGGGATGAGTTACAGACTGGAATCTAATCGAGGGGTTCGGGTAGTTTATATATATATAATAACAGATACCTGGGAGTGAGTTACAGACTGGAATCTAATCGAGGGGTTTGGATGGTTTATATATAGAATAACAGATACCCGGGGATGAGTTACAGACTGGAATCTAATCGAGGGGTTTGGGTGGTTTCTATATAGAATAACAGATACCCGGGAGTGAGTTACAGACTGGAATCTAATCGAGGGGTTTGGGTGGTTTATATATAGAATAACAGATACCCGGGCGTGAGTTACAGACTGGAATCTAATCGAGGGGTTCGGGTGGTTTATATATAGAATAACAGATACCCGGGAGTGAGTTACAGACTGGAATCTTATCGAGGGGTTCGGGTGGTTTATATATAGAATAACAGATACCCGGGAGTGAGTTACAGACTGGAATCTAATCGAGGTGTTTGGGTGGTTTATATTTCGAATAACAGATACCCGGGAGTGAGTTACAGACTGGAATCTAATCGAGGGGTTTGGGTGGTTTATATACAGAATAACAGATACCTGTGAGTGAGTTACAGAATGGAATCAAATTGAGGGATTCTTGTGGTTTACATATACAATACCAGATACCCGGGGGAGATATACAGACTGGAAGCTAATCAACGGGTTCAGGTGGCACAGTGGTTAGCATTGCTGCCTTTCGGGGGGCCTAGGACCCGGGTTCGATCCCGGCCCCCGGGTCACGTTTTTTCATAGAGTTTACAGTGCAGAAGGAGGCCATTTGGCCCATCGAGTCTGCACCGGCTCTTGGAAAGAGCACCCCACCCAACGTCAACACCTTCACCCTATCCCCATAACCCAGTAACCAAACCCAACACTAAGGGCAATTTTGGACACTAAGGGCAATTTATCATGGCCAATCCACCTAACCTGCACATCTTTGGACTGTGGGAGGAAACCGGAGCACCCGGAGGAAACCCACGCACACACGGGGAGGATGAGCAGACTCCGCACAGAGAGTGACCCAAGCCGGAATCGAACCTGGGACCCTGGAGCTGTGAAGCAATTGTGCTATCCACAATGCTACCGTGCTGTGTGCACATTCTCCCCATCTGCGTAGGTTTCGT
Source organism: Scyliorhinus torazame (assembly GCF_047496885.1). NCBI lineage: Eukaryota > Metazoa > Chordata > Chondrichthyes > Carcharhiniformes > Scyliorhinidae > Scyliorhinus > Scyliorhinus torazame. The sequence goes on from NC_092711.1 coordinate 137,198,787, forward strand.
CCCCACAACCCAAATCGATGTGCAGGGTACGTGGATTGGCCACACTAAATTGTCCCTTAATTGGAAAAAAAAGAATTGAGTACTCTAAATTTATTTTTTAAAATGGAATCAAATTGAGGGGCTCGGGTGGTTAATAAATAGAATAAAAGATACCCGAGAATGAGTTACAGACTGGAATCTAATCGAGGGGTTTGGGTGGTTTATATTGAATAACAGATACCCAGGAGTGATTTACAGACTGGAATCTAATCGAGGGGTTTGCGTGGTTTATATATAGAATAACAGATATCTGGGAGTGAGTTACTGACTGGAATCTAATCGAGGCGTTCGGGTGGTTTATATTTCGAATAACAGATACCCGGGAGTGAGTTACAGACTGGAATCTGATCGAGGGATTTGGGTGGTTTATATACAGAATAACAGATACCCGGGAGTGAGTTACAGACTGGAATCTAAACGAGGGGTTTGCGTGGTTTATATATAGAATAAGATACCCGGGAGTGAGTTACAGACTGGAATCTAATCGAGGGGTGTGGGTGGTTTATATATAGAATAACAGATACCCGGGAGAGAGTTACAGACTGGAATCTAATCGAGGGGTTTGCGTGGTTTATATATAGAATAACAGATACCTGTGAGTGAGTTACAAACTGGAATCTAATCGAGTGGTTTGGGTGGTTTATATATAGAATAACAGATACCCGGGAGTGAGTTACAGTCTGGATTCTAATCGAGGCGTTCGGGTGGTTTATATATAGAATAACAGATACCTGGGAGTGAGTTACAGACTGGAATCTAATCGAGGCGTTCGGGTGGTTTATATTTCGAATAACAGATACCCGGGGGTGAGTTACAGACTGGAATCTAATTGAGGGGTTTGGGTGGTTTATATATAGAATAATAGATACCCGGGAGTGAGTTACAGACTGGAATCTAATCGAGGGGTTCGGATGGGTTATATATAGAATAACAGATACCCGGGAGTGAGTTACAGACTGGAATCTAATTGAGGGGTCCGGGTGGTTTATGTATAGAATAACAGATACCCAGGAGTGATTTACAGACTGGAATCTAATCGAGGGGTTTGCGTGGTTTATATATAGAATAACAGATATCTGGGAGTGAGTTACAGACTGGAATCTAATCGAGGCGTTCGGGTGGTTTATATTTCGAATAACAGATACCCGGGAGTGAGTTACAGACTGGAATCTAATCGAGGGGTTCGGGTGGGTTATATATAGAATAACAGATACCCGGGAGTGAGTTACAGACTGGAATCTAATTGAGGTGTCCGGGAGGTTTATATATAGAATAACAGATACCCGGGAGTGATTTACAGACTGGAATCTAATCGAGGGGTTTGCGTGGTTTATATACAGAATAACAGATACCCGGGAGTGAGTTACAGACTGGAATCTAATCGAGAGGTGTGGGTGGTTTATATATAGAATAACAGATTCCCGGGAGTGAGTTACAGACTGGAATCTAATCGAGGGGTTCGGTGGTTTATATATAGAATAACAGATAATCGGGAGTGAGTTACACACTGGAATCTAATCGATGGATTTGGGTGGTTTATATATAGAATAACAGATACCCGGGAGTGAGATACAGACTGGAATCTAATAGAGGGGTTTGGGTGGTTTATATATAGAATACCAGATACCCGGGAGAGAATTACAGACTGGAAGCTAATCGAGGGGTTCAGGTGGCACAGTGGTTAGCATTCCTGCCTTTCGGGGATGACTAAGACCCGGGTTCGATCCCGGCCCCCGGGTCACGTTCTGTGTGGAGTTTGCACATTCTCCCCATCTGCGTAGGTTTCGTCCCCACAACCCAAATCGATGTGCAGGGTACGTGGATTGGCCACAATAAATTGTCCCTTAATTGGAAAAAAAAGAATTGAGTACTCTAAATTTATTTTTTAAAATGGAATCAAATTGAGGGGCTCGGGTGGTTAATAAATAGAATAAAAGATACCCGAGAATGAGTTACAGACTGGAATCTAATTGAGGGGTTCGGGTGGTTTATATATAGAATAACAGATATCCGGGAGTGAGTTACAGACTGGAATCTAATCGAGGGGTTTGGGTGGTTTATATATAAAATAACAGATACCCTGGAGTGAGTTACAGACTGGAATCTAATCGAGGGGTTCGGGTGGTTTATATATAGAATAACAGATACCCGGGAGTGAGTTACAGACAGGAATCTAATCGAGGGTTTTGGGTGGTTTATATATGGAATAACAGATACCCGGGAGTGAGTGACAGACTGGAATCTAATCGCGGGGTTTGGGTGCTTTATATATAGAATAAGATACCCGGGAGTGAGTAACAGACTGGAATCGAATCGAGGGGTGTGGGTGGTTTATATATAGAATAACAGATACCCGGGAGCGAGTTACAGACTGGAATCTAATCGAGGGGTTCGAGTGGTTTATATATAGAATAACAGATACCCGGGCGTGAGTTACAGACTGGAATCTAATCGAGGGGTTTGGGTGGTTTATATATAGAATAACAGATACCCGGGAGTGAGTTACAGTCTGGAATCTAATCGAGGGGTTCGGGTGGTTTATATATAGAATAACAGATACCTGGGAGTGAGTTACAGACTGAATCTAATCGAGGCGTTCGGGTGGTTTATATTTCGAATAACAGATACCCGGGGGTGAGTTACAGACTGGAATCTAATTGAGGGGTTCGGATGGGTTATATATAGAATAATAGATACCCGGGAGTGAGTTACAGACTGGAATCAAATTGAGGGGTCTGGGTGCTTTATATATAGAATAAGATACCCGGGAGTGAGTTACAGACTGGAATCGAATCGAGGGGTGTGGGTGGTTTATATATAGAATAACAGATACCCGGGAGCGAGTTACAGACTGGAATCTAATCGAGGGGTTCAAGTGGTTTATATATAGAATAACAGATACCCGGGCGTGAGTTACAGACTGGAATCTAATCGAGGGGTTTGGGTGGTTTATATATAGAATAACAGATACCCGGGAGTGAGTTACAGTCTGGAATCTAATCGAGGGGTTCGGGTGGTTTATATATAGAATAACAGATACCTGGGAGTGAGTTACAGACTGAATCTAATCGAGGCGTTCGGGTGGTTTATATTTCGAATAACAGATACCCGGGGGTGAGTTACAGACTGGAATCTAATCGAGGGGTTCGGATGGGTTATATATAGAATAACAGATACCCGGGAGTGAGTTACAGACTGGAATCTAATTGAGGGGTTCGGATGGGTTATATATAGAATATTAGATACCCGGGAGTGATTTACAGACTGGAATCTAATCGAGGGGTTTGCGTGGTTTATATATAGAATAACAGATATCTGGGAGTGAGTTACAGACTGGAATCTAATCGAGGCGTTCGGGTGGTTTATATTTCGAATAACTGATACCCGGGGGTGAGTTACAGACTGGAATCTAATCAAGGGGTTTGGGTGGTTCATATATAGAATAATAGATACCCGGGAGTGAGTTACAGACTGGATTCTAATCGAGGGGTTCGGGTGGGTTATATATAGAATAACAGATACCCGGGAGTGAGTTACAGACTGGAATCTAATTGAGGGGTCCGGGTGGTTTATATATAGAATAACAGATACCCGGGAGTGATTTACAGACTGGAATCTAATTGAGGGGTGTGGGTGGTTTATATATAGAATAACAGATACCCGGGAGTGAGTTACAGTCTGGAATCTAATCGAGGGGTTCGGGTGGTTTATATATAGAATAACAGATACCTGGGAGTGAGTTACAGACTGAATCTAATCGAGGCGTTCGGGTGGTTTATATTTCGAATATACAGATACCCGGGGGTGAGTTACAGACTGGAATCTAATTGAGGGGTTTGGGTGGTTTATATATAGAATAATAGATACCCGGGAGTGAGTTACAGACTGGAATCTAATCGAGGGGTTTGCGTGGTTTATATATAGAATAACAGATACCCTGGAGTGAGTTACAGACTGGAATCAATTCGAGGGGTTTGGGTGGTTTATATATAGAATAACAGATACCCGGGAGTGAGTTACAGACAGGAATCTAATCGAGGGTTTTGGGTGGTTTATATATGGAATAACAGATACCCGGGAGTGAGTGACAGACTGGAATCTAATCGCGGGGTTTGGGTGGTTTATATATAGAATAACAGATACCCGGGAGTGAGTTACAGACTGGAATCAAATTGAGGGGTCTGGGTGCTTTATATATAGAATAAGATACCCGGGAGTGAGTTACAGACTGGAATCGAATCGAGGGGTGTGGGTGGTTTATATATAGAATAACAGATACCCGGGGGTGAGTTACAGACTGGAATCTAATTGAGGGGTTCGGATGGGTTATATATAGATTATTAGATACCCGGGAGTGATTTACAGACTGGAATCTAATCGAGGGGTTTGCGTGGTTTATATATAGAATAACAGATATCTGGGAGTGAGTTACAGACTGGAATCAATTCGAGGCGTTCGGGTGGTTTATATATAGAATAACAGATACCCTGGAGTGAGTTACAGACTGGAATCTAATCGAGGGGTTTGGGTGGTTCATATATAGAATAATAGATACCCGGGAGTGAGTTACAGACAGGAATTTAATCGAGGGTTTTGGGTGGTTTATATATGGAATAACAGATATCCGGGAGTGAGTGACAGACTGGAATCTAATCGCGGGGTTTGGGTGGTTTATATATAGAATAACAGATACCCGGGAGTGAGTTACAGACTGGAATCAAATTGAGGGGTCTGGGTGCTTTATATATAGAATAAGATACCTGGGAGTGAGTTACAGACTGGAATCGAATCGAGGGGTGTGGGTGGTTTATATATAGAATAACAGATACCCGGGAGCGAGTTACAGACTGGAATCTAATTGAGGGGTTCGGATGGGTTATATATAGAATATTAGATACCCGGGAGTGATTTACAGACTGGAATCTAATCGAGGGGTTTGCGTGGTTTATATATAGAATAACAGATACCCGGGAGTGAGTTACAGTCTGGAATCTAATCGAGGGGTTCGGGTGGTTTATATATAGAATAACAGATACCTGGGAGTGAGTTACAGACTGAATCTAATCGAGGCGTTCGGGTGGTTTATATTTCGAATATACAGATACCCGGGGGTGAGTTACAGACTGGAATCTAATCGAGGCGTTCGGGTGGTTTATATTTCGAATAACAGATACCCGGGAGCGAGTTACAGACTGGAATCTAATTGAGGGGTCCGGGTGGTTTATGTATAGAATAACAGATACCCAGGAGTGATTTACAGACTGGAATCTAATCGAGGGGTTTGCGTGGTTTATATATAGAATAACAGATATCTGGGAGTGAGTTACAGACTGGAATCTAATCGAGGCGTTCGGGTGGTTTATATTTCGAATAACAGATACCCGGGAGTGAGTTACAGACTGGAATCTAATCGAGGGGTTCGGGTGGGTTATATATAGAATAACAGATACCCGGGAGTGAGTTACAGACTGGAATCTAATCGAGGGGTTTGCGTGGTTTATATACAGAATAACAGATACCCGGGAGTGAGTTACAGACTGGAATCTAATCGAGAGGTGTGGGTGGTTTATATATAGAATAACAGATTCCCGGGAGTGAGTTACAGACTGGAATCTAATCGAGGGGTTCGGTGGTTTATATATAGAATAACAGATAATCGGGAGTGAGTTACACACTGGAATCTAATCGATGGATTTGGGTGGTTTATATATAGAATAACAGATACCCGGGAGTGAGATACAGACTGGAATCTAATAGAGGGGTTTGGGTGGTTTATATATAGAATACCAGATACCCGGGAGAGAATTACAGACTGGAAGCTAATCGAGGGGTTCAGGTGGCACAGTGGTTAGCATTCCTGCCTTTCGGGGATGACTAAGACCCGGGTTCGATCCCGGCCCCCGGGTCACGTTCTGTGTGGAGTTTGCACATTCTCCCCATCTGCGTAGGTTTCGTCCCCACAACCCAAATCGATGTGCAGGGTACGTGGATTGGCCACAATAAATTGTCCCTTAATTGGAAAAAAAAGAATTGAGTACTCTAAATTTATTTTTTAAAATGGAATCAAATTGAGGGGCTCGGGTGGTTAATAAATAGAATAAAAGATACCCGAGAATGAGTTACAGACTGGAATCTAATTGAGGGGTTCGGGTGGTTTATATATAGAATAACAGATATCCGGGAGTGAGTTACAGACTGGAATCTAATCGAGGGGTTTGGGTGGTTTATATATAAAATAACAGATACCCTGGAGTGAGTTACAGACTGGAATCTAATCGAGGGGTTCGGGTGGTTTATATATAGAATAACAGATACCCGGGAGTGAGTTACAGACAGGAATCTAATCGAGGGTTTTGGGTGGTTTATATATGGAATAACAGATACCCGGGAGTGAGTGACAGACTGGAATCTAATCGCGGGGTTTGGGTGGTTTATATATAGAATAACAGATACCCGGGAGTGAGTTACAGACTGGAATCAAATTGAGGGGTCTGGGTGCTTTATATATAGAATAAGATACCCGGGAGTGAGTAACAGACTGGAATCGAATCGAGGGGTGTGGGTGGTTTATATATAGAATAACAGATACCCGGGAGTGAGTTACAGTCTGGAATCTAATCGAGGGGTTCGGGTGGTTTATATATAGAATAACAGATACCTGGGAGTGAGTTACAGTCTGAATCTAATCGAGGCGTTCGGGTGGTTTATATTTCGAATATACAGATACCCGGGGGTGAGTTACAGACTGGAATCTAATTGAGGGGTTTGGGTGGTTTATATATAGAATAATAGATACCCGGGAGTGAGTTACAGACTGGAATCTAATCGAGGGGTTTGCGTGGTTTATATATAGAATAACAGATACCCTGGAGTGAGTTACAGACTGGAATCAATTCGAGGGGTTTGGGTGGTTTATATATAGAATAACAGAACCCGGGAGTGAGTTACAGACAGGAATCTAATCGAGGGTTTTGGGTGGTTTATATATGGAATAACAGATACCCGGGAGTGAGTGACAGACTGGAATCTAATCGCGGGGTTTGGGTGGTTTATATATAGAATAACAGATACCCGGGAGTGAGTTACAGACTGGAATCAAATTGAGGGGTCTGGGTGCTTTATATATAGAATAAGATACCCGGGAGTGAGTTACAGACTGGAATCGAATCGAGGGGTGTGGGTGGTTTATATATAGAATAACAGATACCCGGGGGTGAGTTACAGACTGGAATCTAATTGAGGGGTTCGGATGGGTTATATATAGATTATTAGATACCCGGGAGTGATTTACAGACTGGAATCTAATCGAGGGGTTTGCGTGGTTTATATATAGAATAACAGATATCTGGGAGTGAGTTACAGACTGGAATCAATTCGAGGCGTTCGGGTGGTTTATATATAGAATAACAGATACCCTGGAGTGAGTTACAGACTGGAATCTAATCGAGGGGTTTGGGTGGTTCATATATAGAATAATAGATACCCGGGAGTGAGTTACAGACAGGAATCTAATCGAGGGTTTTGGGTGGTTTATATATGGAATAACAGATATCCGGGAGTGAGTGACAGACTGGAATCTAATCGCGGAGTTTGGGTGGTTTATATATAGAATAACAGATACCCGGGAGTGAGTTACAGACTGGAATCAAATTGAGGGGTCTGGGTGCTTTATATATAGAATAAGATACCTGGGAGTGAGTTACAGACTGGAATCGAATCGAGGGGTGTGGGTGGTTTATATATAGAATAACAGATACCCGGGAGCGAGTTACAGACTGGAATCTAATTGAGGGGTTCGGATGGGTTATATATAGAATATTAGATACCCGGGAGTGATTTACAGACTGGAATCTAATCGAGGGGTTTGCGTGGTTTATATATAGAATAACAGATATCTGGGAGTGAGTTACAGACTGGAATCTAATCGAGGCGTTCGGGTGGTTTATATTTCGAATAACTGATACCCGGGGGTGAGTTACAGACTGGAATCTAATCGAGGGGTTTGGGTGGTTCATATATAGAATAATAGATACCCGGGAGTGAGTTACAGACTGGATTCTAATCGAGGGGTTCGGGTGGGTTATATATAGAATAACAGATACCCGGGAGTGAGTTACAGACTGGAATCTAATTGAGGGGTTCGGGTGGTTTATATATAGAATAACAGATACCCGGGAGTGATTTACAGACTGGAATCTAATCGAGGGGTGTGGGTGGTTTATATATAGAATAACAGATACCCGGGAGTGAGTTACAGTCTGGAATCTAATCGAGGGGTTCGGGTGGTTTATATATAGAATAACAGATACCTGGGAGTGAGTTACAGACTGAATCTAATCGAGGCGTTCGGGTGGTTTATATTTCGAATATACAGATACCCGGGGGTGAGTTACAGACTGGAATCTAATTGAGGGGTTTGGGTGGTTTATATATAGAATAATAGATACCCGGGAGTGAGTTACAGACTGGAATCTAATCGAGGGGTTTGGGTGGTTTATATGTAAAATAACAGATACCCTGGAGTGAGTTACAGACTGGAATCAATTCGAGGGGTTTGGGTGGTTTATATATAGAATAACAGATACCCGGGAGTGAGTTACAGACAGGAATCTAATCGAGGGTTTTGGGTGGTTTATATATGGAATAACAGATACCCGGGAGTGAGTGACAGACTGGAATCTAATCGCGGGGTTTGGGTGGTTTATATATAGAATAACAGATACCCGGGAGTGAGTTACAGACTGGAATCAAATTGAGGGGTCTGGGTGCTTTATATATAGAATAAGATACCCGGGAGTGAGTTACAGACTGGAATCGAATCGAGGGGTGTGGGTGGTTTATATATAGAATAACAGATACCCGGGAGCGAGTTACAGACTGGAATCTAATCGAGGGGTTCGAGTGGTTTATATATAGAATAACAGATACCCGGGCGTGAGTTACAGACTGGAATCTAATCGAGGGGTTTGGGTGGTTTATATATAGAATAACAGATACCCGGGAGTGAGTTACAGTCTGGAATCTAATCGAGGGGTTCGGGTGGTTTATATATAGAATAACAGATACCTGGGTGTGAGTTACAGACTGAATCTAATCGAGGCGTTCGGGTGGTTTATATTTCGAATAACAGATACCCGGGGGTGAGTTACAGACTGGAATCTAATTGAGGGGTTTGGGTGGTTTACATATAGAATAATAGATACCCGGGAGTGAGTTACAGACTGGAATCTAATCGAGGGGTTTGCGTGGTTTATATATAGAATAACAGATATCTGGGAGTGAGTTACAGACTGGAATCTAATCGAGGCGTTCGGGTGGTTTATATTTCGAATAACTGATACCCGGGGGTGAGTTACAGACTGGAATCTAATCGAGGGGTTTGGGTGGTTCATATATAGAATAATAGATACCCGGGAGTGAGTTACAGACTGGATTCTAATCGAGGGGTTCGGGTGGGTTATATATAGAATAACAGATACCCGGGAGTGAGTTACAGACTGGAATCTAATTGAGGGGTCCGGGTGGTTTATATATAGAATAACAGATACCCGGGAGTGATTTACAGACTGGAATCTAATTGAGGGGTGTGGGTGGTTTATATATAGAATAACAGATACCCGGGAGTGAGTTACAGTCTGGAATCTAATCGAGGGGTTCGGGTGGTTTATATATAGAATAACAGATACCTGGGAGTGAGTTACAGACTGAATCTAATCGAGGCGTTCGGGTGGTTTATATTTCGAATATACAGATACCCGGGGGTGAGTTACAGACTGGAATCTAATTGAGGGGTTTGGGTGGTTTATATATAGAATAATAGATACCCGGGAGTGAGTTACAGACTGGAATCTAATCGAGGGGTTTGCGTGGTTTATATATAGAATAACAGATACCCTGGAGTGAGTTACAGACTGGAATCAATTCGAGGGGTTTGGGTGGTTTATATATAGAATAACAGATACCCGGGAGTGAGTTACAGACAGGAATCTAATCGAGGGTTTTGGGTGGTTTATATATGGAATAACAGATACCCGGGAGTGAGTGACAGACTGGAATCTAATCGCGGGGTTTGGGTGGTTTATATATAGAATAACAGGTACCCGGGAGTGAGTTACAGACTGGAATCAAATTGAGGGGTCTGGGTGCTTTATATATAGAATAAGATACCCGGGAGTGAGTTACAGACTGGAATCGAATCGAGGGGTGTGGGTGGTTTATATATAGAATAACAGATACCCGGGGGTGAGTTACAGACTGGAATCTAATTGAGGGGTTCGGATGGGTTATATATAGATTATTAGATACCCGGGAGTGATTTACAGACTGGAATCTAATCGAGGGGTTTGCGTGGTTTATATATAGAATAACAGATATCTGGGAGTGAGTTACAGACTGGAATCAATTCGAGGCGTTCGGGTGGTTTATATATAGAATAACAGATACCCTGGAGTGAGTTACAGACTGGAATCTAATCGAGGGGTTTGGGTGGTTCATATATAGAATAATAGATACCCGGGAGTGAGTTACAGACAGGAATCTAATCGAGGGTTTTGGGTGGTTTATATATGGAATAACAGATATCCGGGAGTGAGTGACAGACTGGAATCTAATCGCGGGGTTTGGGTGGTTTATATATAGAATAACAGATACCCGGGAGTGAGTTACAGACTGGAATCAAATTGAGGGGTCTGGGTGCTTTATATATAGAATAAGATACCTGGGAGTGAGTTACAGACTGGAATCGAATCGAGGGGTGTGGGTGGTTTATATATAGAATAACAGATACCCGGGAGCGAGTTACAGACTGGAATCTAATTGAGGGGTTCGGATGGGTTATATATAGAATATTAGATACCCGGGAGTGATTTACAGACTGGAATCTAATCGAGGGGTTTGCGTGGTTTATATATAGAATAACAGATACCCGGGAGTGAGTTACAGTCTGGAATCTAATCGAGGGGTTCGGGTGGTTTATATATAGAATAACAGATACCTGGGAGTGAGTTACAGACTGAATCTAATCGAGGCGTTCGGGTGGTTTATATTTCGAATATACAGATACCCGGGGGTGAGTTACAGACTGGAATCTAATCGAGGCGTTCGGGTGGTTTATATTTCGAATAACAGATACCCGGGAGCGAGTTACAGACTGGAATCTAATTGAGGGGTCCGGGTGGTTTATGTATAGAATAACAGATACCCAGGAGTGATTTACAGACTGGAATCTAATCGAGGGGTTTGCGTGGTTTATATATAGAATAACAGATATCTGGGAGTGAGTTACAGACTGGAATCTAATCGAGGCGTTCGGGTGGTTTATATTTCGAATAACAGATACCCGGGAGTGAGTTACAGACTGGAATCTAATCGAGGGGTTCGGGTGGGTTATATATAGAATAACAGATACCCGGGAGTGAGTTACAGACTGGAATCTAATCGAGGGGTTTGCGTGGTTTATATACAGAATAACAGATACCCGGGAGTGAGTTACAGACTGGAATCTAATCGAGAGGTGTGGGTGGTTTATATATAGAATAACAGATTCCCGGGAGTGAGTTACAGACTGGAATCTAATCGAGGGGTTCGGTGGTTTATATATAGAATAACAGATAATCGGGAGTGAGTTACACACTGGAATCTAATCGATGGATTTGGGTGGTTTATATATAGAATAACAGATACCCGGGAGTGAGATACAGACTGGAATCTAATAGAGGGGTTTGGGTGGTTTATATATAGAATACCAGATACCCGGGAGAGAATTACAGACTGGAAGCTAATCGAGGGGTTCAGGTGGCACAGTGGTTAGCATTCCTGCCTTTCGGGGATGACTAAGACCCGGGTTCGATCCCGGCCCCCGGGTCACGTTCTGTGTGGAGTTTGCACATTCTCCCCATCTGCGTAGGTTTCGTCCCCACAACCCAAATCGATGTGCAGGGTACGTGGATTGGCCACAATAAATTGTCCCTTAATTGGAAAAAAAAGAATTGAGTACTCTAAATTTATTTTTTAAAATGGAATCAAATTGAGGGGCTCGGGTGGTTAATAAATAGAATAAAAGATACCCGAGAATGAGTTACAGACTGGAATCTAATTGAGGGGTTCGGGTGGTTTATATATAGAATAACAGATATCCGGGAGTGAGTTACAGACTGGAATCTAATCGAGGGGTTTGGGTGGTTTATATATAAAATAACAGATACCCTGGAGTGAGTTACAGACTGGAATCTAATCGAGGGGTTCGGGTGGTTTATATATAGAATAACAGATACCCGGGAGTGAGTTACAGACAGGAATCTAATCGAGGGTTTTGGGTGGTTTATATATGGAATAACAGATACCCGGGAGTGAGTGACAGACTGGAATCTAATCGCGGGGTTTGGGTGGTTTATATATAGAATAACAGATACCCGGGAGTGAGTTACAGACTGGAATCAAATTGAGGGGTCTGGGTGCTTTATATATAGAATAAGATACCCGGGAGTGAGTAACAGACTGGAATCGAATCGAGGGGTGTGGGTGGTTTATATATAGAATAACAGATACCCGGGAGCGAGTTACAGACTGGAATCTAATCGAGGGGTTCGAGTGGTTTATATATAGAATAACAGATACCCGGGCGTGAGTTACAGACTGGAATCTAATCGAGGGGTTTGGGTGGTTTATATATAGAATAACAGATACCCGGGAGTGAGTTACAGTCTGGAATCTAATCGAGTGGTTCGGGTGGTTTATATATAGAATAACAGATACCTGGGAGTGAGTTACAGACTGAATCTAATCGAGGCGTTCGGGTGGTTTATATTTCGAATAACAGATACCCGGGGGTGAGTTACAGACTGGAATCTAATTGAGGGGTTCGGATGGGTTATATATAGAATAATAGATACCCGGGAGTGAGTTACAGACTGGAATCAAATTGAGGGGTCTGGGTGCTTTATATATAGAATAAGATACCCGGGAGTGACTTACAGACTGGAATCGAATCGAGGGGTGTGGGTGGTTTATATATAGAATAACAGATACCCGGGAGCGAGTTACAGACTGGAATCTAATCGAGGGGTTCGAGTGGTTTATATATAGAATAACAGATACCCGGGCGTGAGTTACAGACTGGAATCTAATCGAGGGGTTTGGGTGGTTTATATATAGAATAACAGATACCCGTGAGTGAGTTACAGTCTGGAATCTAATCGAGGGGTTCGGGTGGTTTATATATAGAATAACAGATACCTGGGAGTGAGTTACAGACTGAATCTAATCGAGGCGTTCGGGTGGTTTATATTTCGAATAACAGATACCCGGGGGTGAGTTACAGACTGGAATCTAATCGAGGGGTTCGGATGGGTTATATATAGAATAACAGATACCCGGGAGTGAGTTACAGACTGGAATCTAATTGAGGGGTTTGCGTGGTTTATATATAGAATAACAGATATCTGGGAGTGAGTTACAGACTGGAATCTAATCGAGGCGTTCGGGTGGTTTATATTTCGAATAACTGATACCCGGGGGTGAGTTACAGACTGGAATCTAATCGAGGGGTTTGGGTGGTTCATATATAGAATAATAGATACCCGGGAGTGAGTTACAGACTGGATTCTAATCGAGGGGTTCGGGTGGGTTATATATAGAATAACAGATACCCGGGAGTGAGTTACAGACTGGAATCTAATTGAGGGGTCCGGGTGGTTTATATATAGAATAACAGATACCCGGGAGTGATTTACAGACTGGAATCTAATTGAGGGGTGTGGGTGGTTTATATATAGAATAACAGATACCCGGGAGTGAGTTACAGTCTGGAATCTAATCGAGGGGTTCGGGTGGTTTATATATAGAATAACAGATACCTGGGAGTGAGTTACAGACTGAATCTAATCGAGGCGTTCGGGTGGTTTATATTTCGAATATACAGATACCCGGGGGTGAGTTACAGACTGGAATCTAATTGAGGGGTTTGGGTGGTTTATATATAGAATAATAGATACCCGGGAGTGAGTTACAGACTGGAATCTAATCGAGGGGTTTGCGTGGTTTATATATAGAATAACAGATACCCTGGAGTGAGTTACAGACTGGAATCAATTCGAGGGGTTTGGGTGGTTTATATATAGAATAACAGATACCCGGGAGTGAGTTACAGACAGGAATCTAATCGAGGGTTTTGGGTGGTTTATATATGGAATAACAGATACCCGGGAGTGAGTGACAGACTGGAATCTAATCGCGGGGTTTGGGTGGTTTATATATAGAATAACAGATACCCGGGAGTGAGTTACAGACTGGAATCAAATTGAGGGGTCTGGGTGCTTTATATATAGAATAAGATACCCGGGAGTGAGTTACAGACTGGAATCGAATCGAGGGGTGTGGGTGGTTTATATATAGAATAACAGATACCCGGGGGTGAGTTACAGACTGGAATCTAATTGAGGGGTTCGGATGGGTTATATATAGATTATTAGATACCCGGGAGTGATTTACAGACTGGAATCTAATCGAGGGGTTTGCGTGGTTTATATATAGAATAACAGATATCTGGGAGTGAGTTACAGACTGGAATCTAATCGAGGCGTTCGGGTGGTTTATATTTCGAATAACTGATACCCGGGGGTGAGTTACAGACTGGAATCTAATCGAGGGGTTTGGGTGGTTCATATATAGAATAATAGATACCCGGGAGTGAGTTACAGACTGGATTCTAATCGAGGGGTTCGGGTGGGTTATATATAGAATAACAGATACCCGGGAGTGAGTTACAGACTGGAATCTAATTGAGGGGTCCGGGTGGTTTATATATAGAATAACAGATACCCGGGAGTGATTTACAGACTGGAATCTAATCGAGGGGTGTGGGTGGTTTATATATAGAATAACAGATACCCGGGAGTGAGTTACAGTCTGGAATCTAATCGAGGGGTTCGGGTGGTTTATATATAGAATAACAGATACCTGGGAGTGAGTTACAGACTGAATCTAATCGAGGCGTTCGGGTGGTTTATATTTCGAATATACAGATACCCGGGGGTGAGTTACAGACTGGAATCTAATTGAGGGGTTTGGGTGGTTTATATATAGAATAATAGATACCCGGGAGTGAGTTACAGACTGGAATCTAATCGAGGGGTTTGGGTGGTTTATATGTAAAATAACAGATACCCTGGAGTGAGTTACAGACTGGAATCAATTCGAGGGGTTTGGGTGGTTTATATATAGAATAACAGATACCCGGGAGTGAGTTACAGACAGGAATCTAATCGAGGGTTTTGGGTGGTTTATATATGGAATAACAGATACCCGGGAGTGAGTGACAGACTGGAATCTAATCGCGGGGTTTGGGTGGTTTATATATAGAATAACAGATACCCGGGAGTGAGTTACAGACTGGAATCAAATTGAGGGGTCTGGGTGCTTTATATATAGAATAAGATACCCGGGAGTGAGTTACAGACTGGAATCGAATCGAGGGGTGTGGGTGGTTTATATATAGAATAACAGATACCCGGGAGCGAGTTACAGACTGGAATCTAATCGAGGGGTTCGAGTGGTTTATATATAGAATAACAGATACCCGGGCGTGAGTTACAGACTGAAATCTAATCGAGGGGTTTGGGTGGTTTATATATAGAATAACAGATACCCGGGAGTGAGTTACAGTCTGGAATCTAATCGAGGGGTTCGGGTGGTTTATATATAGAATAACAGATACCTGGGTGTGAGTTACAGACTGAATCTAATCGAGGCGTTCGGGTGGTTTATATTTCGAATAACAGATACCCGGGGGTGAGTTACAGACTGGAATCTAATTGAGGGGTTTGGGTGGTTTATATATAGAATAATAGATACCCGGGAGTGAGTTACAGACTGGAATCTAATCGAGGGGTTCGGATGGGTTATATATAGAATAACAGATACCCGGGAGTGAGTTACAGACTGGAATCTAATTGAGGGGTTCGGATGGGTTATATATAGAATATTAGATACCCGGGAGTGATTTACAGACTGGAATCTAATCGAGGGGTTTGCGTGGTTTATATATAGAATAACAGATACCCGGGAGTGAGTTACAGACTGGATTCTAATCGAGGGGTTCGGGTGGGTTATATATAGAATAACAGATACCCGGGAGTGAGTTACAGACTGGAATCTAATTGAGGGGTCCGGGTGGTTTATATATAGAATAACAGATACCCGGGAGTGATTTACAGACTGGAATCTAATCGAGGGGTGTGGGTGGTTTATATATAGAATAACAGATACCCGGGAGTGAGTTACAGTCTGGAATCTAATCGAGGGGTTCGGGTGGTTTATATATAGAATAACAGATACCTGGGAGTGAGTTACAGACTGAATCTAATCGAGGCGTTCGGGTGGTTTATATTTCGAATATACAGATACCCGGGGGTGAGTTACAGACTGGAATCTAATTGAGGGGTTTGGGTGGTTTATATATAGAATAATAGATACCCGGGAGTGAGTTACAGACTGGAATCTAATCGAGGGGTTTGCGTGGTTTATATATAGAATAACAGATATCTGGGAGTGAGTTACAGACTGGAATCTAATCGAGGCGTTCGGGTGGTTTATATATAGAATAACAGATACCCGGGAGTGTGTTACAGACTGGAATCTAATTGAGGGGTTGGGTGGTTTATATATAGAATAATAGATACCCGGGAGTGAGTTACAGACTGGAATCTAATCGAGGGGTTCGGATGGGTTATATATAGAATAACAGATACCCGGGAGTGATTTACAGACTGGAATCTAATCGAGGGGTTTGCGTGGTTTATATATAGAATAACATATATCTGGGAGTGAGTTACAGACTGGAATCTAATCGAGGCGTTCGGGTGGTTTATATTTCGAATAACTGATACCCGGGGGTGAGTTACAGTCTGGAATCTAATCGAGGGGTTTGGGTGGTTTATATATAGAATAATAGATACCCGGGAGTGAGTTACAGACTGGAATCTAATTGAGGGGTTCGGGTGGTTTATATATAGAATAACAGATATCCGGGAGTGAGTTACAGACTGGAATCTAACCGAGGGGTTTGGGTGGTTTATATATAAAATAACAGATACCCTGGAGTGAGTTACAGACTGGAATCAATTCGAGGGGTTTGGGTGGTTTATATATAGAATAACAGATACCCGGGAGTGAGTTACAGACAGGAATCTAATCGACGGTTTTGGGTGGTTTATATATGGAATAACAGATACCCGGGAGTGAGTGACAGACTGGAATCTAATCGCGGGGTTTGGGTGGTTTATATATAGAATAACAGATACCCGGGAGTGAGTTACAGACTGGAATCAAATTGAGGGGTCTGGGTGCTTTATATATAGAATAAGATACCCGGGAGTGAGTTACAGACTGGAATCTAATCGAGGGGTGTGGGTGGTTTATATATAGAATAACAGATACCCGGGAGTGAGTTACAGTCTGGAATCTAATCGAGGGGTTCGGGTGGTTTATATATAGAATAACAGATACCTGGGAGTGAGTTACAGACTGAATCTAATCGAGGCGTTCGGGTGGTTTATATTTCGAATAGCAGATACCCGGGGGTGAGTTACAGACTGGAATCTAATTGAGGGGTTTGGGTGGTTTATATATAGAATAATAGATACCCGGGAGTGAGTTACAGACTGGAATCTAATCGAGGGGTTCGGATGGGTTATATATAGAATAACAGATACCCGGGAGTGAGTTACAGACTGTAATCTAATTGAGGGGTTCGGATGGGTTATATATAGAATATTAGATACCCGGGAGTGATTTACAGACTGGAATCTAATCGAGGGGTTCGGGTGGTTTATATTTCGAATAACTGATACCCGGGGGTGAGTTACAGTCTGGAATCTAATCGAGGGGTTTGGGTGGTTTATATATAGAATAATAGATACCCGGGAGTGAGTTACAGACTGGAATCTAATTGAGGGGTTCGGGTGGTTTATATATAGAATAACAGATATCCGGGAGTGAGTTACAGACTGGAATCTAATCGAGGGGTTTGGGTGGTTTATATATAAAATAACAGATACCCTGGAGTGAGTTACAGACTGGAATCAATTCGAGGGGTTTGGGTGGTTTATATATAGAATAACAGATACCCGGGAGTGAGTTACAGACAGGAATCTAATCGACGGTTTTGGGTGGTTTATATATGGAATAACAGATACCCGGGAGTGAGTGACAGACTGGAATCTAATCGCGGGGTTTGGGTGGTTTATATATAGAATAACAGATACCCGGGAGTGAGTTACAGACTGGAATCAAATTGAGGGGTCTGGGTGCTTTATATATAGAATAAGATACCCGGGAGTGAGTTACAGACTGGAATCTAATCGAGGGGTGTGGGTGGTTTATATATAGAATAACAGATACCCGGGAGTGAGTTACAGTCTGGAATCTAATCGAGGGGTTCGGGTGGTTTATATATAGAATAACAGATACCTGGGAGTGAGTTACAGACTGAATCTAATCGAGGCGTTCGGGTGGTTTATATTTCGAATAGCAGATACCCGGGGGTGAGTTACAGACTGGAATCTAATTGAGGGGTTTGGGTGGTTTATATATAGAATAATAGATACCCGGGAGTGAGTTACAGACTGGAATCTAATCGAGGGGTTCGGATGGGTTATATATAGAATAACAGATACCCGGGAGTGAGTTACAGACTGTAATCTAATTGAGGGGTTCGGATGGGTTATATATAGAATATTAGATACCCGGGAGTGATTTACAGACTGGAATCTAATCGAGGGGTTTGCGTGGTTTATATATAGAATAACAGATATCTGGGAGTGAGTTACAGACTGGAATCTAATCGAGGCGTTCGGGTGGTTTATATTTCGAATAACTGATACCCGGGGGTGAGTTACAGTCTGGAATCTAATCGAGGGGTTTGGGTGGTTTATATATAGAATAATAGATACCCGGGAGTGAGTTACAGACTGGAATCTAATTGAGGGGTTCGGGTGGTTTATATATAGAATAACAGATATCCGGGAGTGAGTTACAGACTGGAATCTAATCGAGGGGTTTGGGTGGTTTATATATAAAATAACAGATACCCTGGAGTGAGTTACAGACTGGAATCAATTCGAGGGGTTTGGGTGGTTTATATATAGAATAACAGATACCCGGGAGTGAGTTACAGACAGGAATCTAATCGAGGGTTTTGGGTGGTTTATATATGGAATAACAGATACCCGGGAGTGAGTGACAGACTGGAATCTAATCGCGGGGTTTGGGTGGTTTATATATAGAATAACAGATACCCGGGAGTGAGTTACAGACTGGAATCAAATTGAGGGGTCTGGGTGCTTTATATATAGAATAAGATACCCGGGGGTGAGTTACAGACTGGAATCGAATCGAGGGGTGTGGGTGGTTTATATATAGAATAACAGATACCCGGGAGCGAGTTACAGACTGGAATCTAATCGAGGGGTTCGAGTGGTTTATATATAGAATAACAGATACCCGGGCGTGAGTTACAGACTGGAATCTAATCGAGGGGTTTGGGTGGTTTATATATAGAATAACAGATACCCGGGAGTGAGTTACAGTCTGGAATCTAATCGAGGGGTTCGGGTGGTTTATATATAGAATAACAGATACCTGGGAGTGAGTTACAGACTGAATCTAATCGAGGCGTTCGTGTGGTTTATATTTCGAATAACAGATACCCGGGGGTGAGTTACAGACTGGAATCTAATTGAGGGGTTTGGGTGGTTTATATATAGAATAATAGATACCCGGGAGTGAGTTACAGACTGGAATCTAATCGAGGGGTTCGGATGGGTTATATATAGAATAACAGATACCCGGGAGTGAGTTACAGACTGGAAAATATTTGAGGGGTTCGGATGGGTTATATATAGAATATTAGATACCCGGGAGTGATTTACAGACTGGAATCTAATCGAGGGGTTTGCGTGGTTTATATATAGAATAACAGATATCTGGGAGTGAGTTACAGACTGGAATCTAATCGAGGCGTTCGGGTGGTTTATATTTCGAATAACTGATACCCGGGGGTGAGTTACAGACTGGAATCTAATCGAGGGGTTTGGGTGGTTCATATATAGAATAATAGATACCCGGGAGTGAGTTACAGACTGGATTCGAATCGAGGGGTTCGGGTGGGTTATATATAGAATAACAGATTCCCGGGAGTGAGTTACAGACTGGAATCTAATTGAGGGGTCCGGGTGGTTTATATATAGAATAACAGATACCCGGGAGTGATTTACAGACTGGAATCTAATCGAGGGGTGTGGGTGGTTTATATATAGAATAACAGATACCCGGGAGTGAGTTACAGTCTGGAATCTAATCGAGGGGTTCGGGTGGTTTATATATAGAATAACAGATATCTGGGAGTGAGTTACAGACTGGAATCTAATCGAGGCGTTCGGGTGGTTAATATTTCGAACAACTGATACCCGGGGGTGAGTTACAGACTGGAATCTAATCGAGGGGTTTGGGTGGTTTATATATAGAATAATAGATACCCGGGAGTGAGTTACAGACTGGAATCTAATTGAGGGGTTGGGTGGTTTATATATAGAATAATAGATACCCGGGAGTGAGTTACAGACTGAATTCTAATCGAGGGGTTCGGGTGGGTTATATATAGAATAACAGATACCCGGGAGTGAGTTACAGACTGGAATCTAATTGAGGGGTTGGGTGGTTTATATATAGAATAATAGATACCCGGGAGTGAGTTATAGACTGGAATCTAATCGAGGGGTTCGGATGGGTTATATATAGAATAACAGATACCCGGGAGTGATTTACAGACTGGAATCTAATCGAGGGGTTTGCGTGGTTTATATATAGAATAACAGATATCTGGGAGTGAGTTACAGACTGGAATCTAATCGAGGCGTTCGGGTGGTTTATATTTCGAATAACTGATACCCGGGGGTGAGTTACAGTCTGGAATCTAATCGAGGGGTTTGGGTGGTTTATATATAGAATAATAGATACCCGGGAGTGAGTTACAGACTGGAATCTGATCGAGGGGTTCGGGTGGGTTATATATAGAATAACAGATACCCGGGAGTGAGTTACAGATTGGAATCTAATTGAGGTGTCCGGGTGGTTTATATATAGAATAACAGATACCCGGGAGTGATTTACAGACTGGAATCTAATCAAGGTGTTTGCGTGGATTATATACAGAATAACAGATACCCGGGAGTGAGTTACAGACTGGAATCTGATCGAGGGGTTTGGGTGGTTTATATACAGAATAACAGTTACCCGGGAGTGAGTTACAGACTGGAATCTAATCGAGGGGTTTGCGTGGTTTATATATAGAATAAGAAACCCGGGAGTGAGTTACAGACTGGAATCTAATCGAGGGGTGTGCGTGGTTTATATATAGAATAACAGATACCCGGGAGCGAGTTACAGATTGGAATCTAATCGAGGGGTTTGGGTGGTTTATAGATAGAATAACAGATACCTGTGAGTGAGTTACAGACTGGAATCTAATCGAGGGGTTTGGGTGGTTTATATATAGAATAACAGATACCCGGGAGTGATTTACAGATTGGAATCTAATCGAGGGGTTTGTGTGGATTATATACAGAATTACAGATACCCGGGAGTGAGTTACAGACTGGAATCTGATCGAGGGGTTTGGGTGGTTTATATACAGAATAACAGTTACCCGGGAGTGAGTTACAGACTGGAATCTAATCGAGGGGTTTGCGTGGTTTATATATAGAATAAGATACCCGGGAGTGAGTTACAGACTGGAATCTAATCGAGGGGTGTGGGTGGTTTATATATAGAATAACAGATACCCGGGAGTGAGTTACAGACTGGAATCTAATTGAGGTGTCCGGGAGGTTTATATATAGAATAACAGATACCCGGAAGTGATTTACAGACTGGAATCGAATCAAGGGGTTTGCGTGGTTTATATACAGAACAACAGATAACCGGGAGTGAGTTACAGACTGGAATCTAATCGAGGGGTTTGGGTGGTTGATATATAGAATAACATACCCAGGAGTGAGTTACAGACTGGAATCTAATCGAGGGGTTTGTGTGGTTTATATATAGAATAATAGATACCCGGGAGTGAGTTACAGACTGGAATCTAATCGAGGGGTTCGGGTGGGTTATATATAGAATAACAGATACCCGGGAGTGAGTTACAGACTGGAATCTAATCGAGGGGATTGGGTGGTTTATATATAGAATAACAGATACCCGGAAGCGAGTTACAGACTGGAATCTAATCGAGGGGTTTGTGTGGTTTATATATAGAATAATAGATACCCGGGAGTGAGTTACAGACTGGAATCTAATCGAGGGGTTCGGGTGGGTTATATATAGAATAACAGATACCCGGGAGTGAGTTACAGACTGGAATCTAATTGAGGGGTCCGGGAGGTTTATATATAGAATAACAGATACCCGGGAGTGAGTTACAGACTGGAATCTAATCGAGGGGTTTGGGTGGTTTATATATAGAATAACAGATACCCGGGAGTGAGTTACAGACTGGAATCTAATCGAGGGGTTTGGGTGGTTTATATATAGAATAACAGATACCCAGGAGTGAGTTACAGACTGGAATCTAATCAAGGCGTTCGGGTAGTTTATATTTCGAATAACAGATACCCGGGAGTGAGTTACAGACTGGAATCTAATCGAGGTGTTTGGGTGGTTTATATATAGAATAATAGATACCCGGGAGTGAGTTACAGACTGGAATCTAATCGAGGGGTTCGGGTGGTTTATATATAGAATAACAGATACCTGGGAGTGAGTTATAGACTGAATCTAATCGAGGCGTTCGGGTGGTTTATATTTCGAATAACAGATACCCGGGGGTGAGATACAGACTGGAATCTAATTGAGGGGTTTGGGTGGTTTATATATAGAATAATAGATACCCGGGAGTGAGTTACAGACTGGAATCTAATCGAGGGGTTCGGATGGGTTATATATAGAATAACAGATACCCGGGAGTGAGTTACAGACTGGAATCTAATTGAGGGGTCCGGGTGGTTTATATATAGAATAACAGATACCCGGGAGTGATTTACAGACTGGAATCTAATCGAGGGGTTTGCGTGGTTTATATATAGAATAACAGATATCTGGGAGTGAGTTCCAGACTGGAATCTAATCGAGGCGTTCGGGTGGTTTATATATAGAATAATAGATACCCGGGAGTGAGTTACAGACTGGAATCTAATCGAGGGGTTCGGATGGGTTATATATAGAATAACAGATACCCGGGAGTGAGTTACAGACTGGAATCTAATTGAGGGGTCCGGGTGGTTTATATATAGAATAACAGATACCCGGGAGTGATTTACAGACTGGAATCTAATCGAGGGGTTTGCGTGGTTTATATATAGAATAACAGATATCTGGGAGTGAGTTACAGACTGGAATCTGATCGAGGCGTTCGGGTGGTTTATATATAGAATAACAGATACCCGGGAGTGATTTACAGACTGGAATCTAATCGAGGGGTTTGCGTGGTTTATATATAGAATAATAGATACCCGGGAGTGAGTTACAGACTGGAATCTGATCGAGGGGTTCGGGTGGGTTATATATAGAATAACAGATACCCGGGAGTGAGTTACAGACTGGAATCTAATTGAGGTGTCCGGGTGGTTTATATATAGAATAACAGATACCCGGGAGTGATTTACAGACTGGAATCTAATCGAGGGGTTTGCGTGGATTATATACAGAATAACAGATACCCGGGAGTGAGTTACAGATTGGAATCTGATCGAGGGGTTTGGGTGGTTTATATACAGAATAACAGTTACCCGGGAGTGAGTTACAGACTGGAATCTAATCGAGGGGTTTGCGTGGTTTATATATAGAATAAGATACCCGGGAGTGAGTTACAGACTGGAATCTAATAGAGGGGTGTGGGTGGTTTATATATAGAATAACAGATACCCGGGAACGAGTTACAGACTGGAATTTAATCAAGGGGTTTGGGTGGTTTATAGATAGAATAACAGATACCTGTGAGTGAGTTACAGACTGGAATCTAATCGAGGGGTTTGGGTGGTTTATATATAGAATAACAGATACCCGGGAGTGATTTACAGACTGGAATCTAATCGAGGGGTTTGCGTGGATTATATACAGAATAACAGATACCCGGGAGTGAGTTACAGACTGCAATCTGATCGAGGGGTTTGGGTGGTTTATATACAGAATAACAGTTACCCGGGAGTGAGTTACAGACTGGAATCTAATCGAGGGGTTTGCGTGGTTTATGTATAGAATAAGATACCCGGGAGTGAGTTACAGACTGGAATCTAATCGAGGGGTGTGGGTGGTTTATATATAGAATAACAGATACCCGGGAGCGAGTTACAGACTGAAATCTAATCGAGGGGTTCGGGTGGTTTATATATAGTATAACAGATACCTGTGAGTGAGTTACAGACTGGAATCTAATCGAGGGGTTTGGGTGGTTTATATATAGAATAACAGATACCCGGGAGTGAGTTACAGACTGGAATCTAATTGAGGTATCCGGGAGGTTTATATATAGAATAACAGATACCCGGGAGTGATTTACAGACTGGAATCTAATCAAGGGGTTTGCGTGGTTTATATACAGAACAACAGATACCCGGGAGTGAGTTACAGACTGGAATCTACTCGAGGGGTTTGGGTGGTTGATATATAGAATAACATACCCGGGAGTGAGTTACAGACTGGAACCTAATCGAGGGGTCTGTGTGGTTTATATATAGAATAACAGATACCCGGGAGTGAGTTACAGACTGGAATCTAATCGAGGGGATTGGGTGGTTTATATATAGAATAACAGATACCTGGGAGTGAGTTACAGACTGGAATCTAATCGAGGAGTTCGGGTGGTTTATATTTCGAATAACAGGTAACCGGGGGTGAGTTACAGACTGGAATCTAATCGAGGGGTTTGGGTGGTTTATATATAGGATAATAGATACCCGGGAGTGAGTTACAGACTGGAATCTAATCGAGGGGTTCGGGTGGGTTATATATAGAATAACAGATACCCGGGAGTGAGTTACAGACTGGAATCTAATTGAGGGGTCCGGGAGGTTTATATATAGAATAACAGATACCCGGGAGTGAGTTACAGACTGGAATCTAATCGAGGGGTTCGGGTGGTTTATATATAGAATAACAGATACGCGGGAGTGAGTTACAGACTGGAATCTAATCGAGGGGTTTGGGTGGTTTATATATAGAATAACAGATACCCGGGAGTGAGTTACAGACTGGAATCTAATCGAGGGGTTTGGGTGGTTTATATATAGAATAACAGATACCCAGGAGTGAGTTACAGACTGGAATCTAATCAAGGCGTTCGGGTAGTTTATATTTCGAATAACAGATACCCGGGAGTGAGTTACAGACTGGAATCTAATCGAGGTGTTTGGGTGGTTTATATATAGAATAATAGATACCCGGGAGTGAGTTACAGACTGGAATCTAATCGAGGGGTTCGGGTGGTTTATATATAGAATAACAGATACCTGGGAGTGAGTTATAGACTGAATCTAATCGAGGCGTTCGGGTGGTTTATATTTCGAATAACAGATACCCGGGGGTGAGTTACAGACTGGAATCTAATCGAGGGGTTTGGGTGGTTTATATATAGGATAATAGATACCCGGGAGTGAGTTACAGACTGGAATCTAATCGAGGGGTTCGGGTGGGTTATATATAGAATAACAGATACCCGGGAGTGAGTTACAGACTGGAATCTAATTGAGGGGTCCGGGAGGTTTATATATAGAATAACAGATACCCGGGAGTGAGTTACAGACTGGAATCTAATCGAGGGGTTCGGGTGGTTTATATATAGAATAACAGATACGCGGGAGTGAGTTACAGACTGGAATCTAATCGAGGGGTTTGGGTGGTTTATATATAGAATAACAGATACCCGGGAGTGAGTTACAGACTGGAATCTAATCGAGGGGTTTGGGTGGTTTATATATAGAATAACAGATACCCAGGAGTGAGTTACAGACTGGAATCTAATCAAGGCGTTCGGGTAGTTTATATTTCGAATAACAGATACCCGGGAGTGAGTTACAGACTGGAATCTAATCGAGGTGTTTGGGTGGTTTATATATAGAATAATAGATACCCGGGAGTGAGTTACAGACTGGAATCTAATCGAGGGGTTTGCGTGGATTATATACAGAATAACAGATACCCGGGAGTGAGTTACAGACTGCAATCTGATCGAGGGGTTTGGGTGGTTTATATACAGAATAACAGTTACCCGGGAGTGAGTTACAGACTGGAATCTAATCGAGGGGTTTGCGTGGTTTATGTATAGAATAAGATACCCGGGAGTGAGTTACAGACTGGAATCTAATCGAGGGGTGTGGGTGGTTTATATATAGAATAACAGATACCCGGGAGCGAGTTACAGACTGAAATCTAATCGAGGGGTTCGGGTGGTTTATATATAGTATAACAGATACCTGTGAGTGAGTTACAGACTGGAATCTAATCGAGGGGTTTGGGTGGTTTATATATAGAATAACAGATACCCGGGAGTGAGTTACAGACTGGAATCTAATTGAGGTATCCGGGAGGTTTATATATAGAATAACAGATACCCGGGAGTGATTTACAGACTGGAATCTAATCAAGGGGTTTGCGTGGTTTATATACAGAACAACAGATACCCGGGAGTGAGTTACAGACTGGAATCTACTCGAGGGGTTTGGGTGGTTGATATATAGAATAACATACCCGGGAGTGAGTTACAGACTGGAACCTAATCGAGGGGTCTGTGTGGTTCATATATAGAATAACAGATACCCGGGAGTGAGTTACAGACTGGAATCTAATCGAGGGGATTGGGTGGTTTATATATAGAATAACAGATACCTGGGAGTGAGTTACAGACTGGAATCTAATCGAGGAGTTCGGGTGGTTTATATTTCGAATAACAGGTAACCGGGGGTGAGTTACAGACTGGAATCTAATCGAGGGGTTTGGGTGGTTTATATATAGGATAATAGATACCCGGGAGTGAGTTACAGACTGGAATCTAATCGAGGGGTTCGGGTGGGTTATATATAGAATAACAGATACCCGGGAGTGAGTTACAGACTGGAATCTAATTGAGGGGTCCGGGAGGTTTATATATAGAATAACAGATACCCGGGAGTGAGTTACAGACTGGAATCTAATCGAGGGGTTCGGGTGGTTTATATATAGAATAACAGATACGCGGGAGTGAGTTACAGACTGGAATCTAATCGAGGGGTTTGGGTGGTTTATATATAGAATAACAGATACCCGGGAGTGAGTTACAGACTGGAATCTAATCGAGGGGTTTGGGTGGTTTATATATAGAATAACAGATACCCAGGAGTGAGTTACAGACTGGAATCTAATCAAGGCGTTCGGGTAGTTTATATTTCGAATAACAGATACCCGGGAGTGAGTTACAGACTGGAATCTAATCGAGGTGTTTGGGTGGTTTATATATAGAATAATAGATACCCGGGAGTGAGTTACAGACTGGAATCTAATCGAGGGGTTCGGGTGGTTTATATATAGAATAACAGATACCTGGGAGTGAGTTATAGACTGAATCTAATCGAGGCGTTCGGGTGGTTTATATTTCGAATAACAGATACCCGGGGGTGAGTTACAGACTGGAATCTAATTGAGGGGTTTGGGTGGTTTATATATAGAATAATAGATACCCGGGAGTGAGTTACAGACTGGAATCTAATCGAGGGGTTCGGATGGGTTATATATAGAATAACAGATACCCGGGAGTGAGTTACAGACTGGAATCTAATTGAGGGGTCCGGGTGGTTTATATATAGAATAACAGATACCCGGGAGTGATTTACAGACTGGAATCTAATCGAGGGGTTTGCGTGGTTTATATATAGAATAACAGATATCTGGGAGTGAGTTACAGACTGGAATCTAATCGAGGCGTTCGGGTGGTTTATATATAGAATAATAGATACCCGGGAGTGAGTTACAGACTGGAATCTAATCGAGGGGTTCGGATGGGTTATATATAGAATAACAGATACCCGGGAGTGAGTTACAGACTGGAATCTAATTGAGGGGTCCGGGTGGTTTATATATAGAATAACAGATACCCGGGAGTGATTTACAGACTGGAATCTAATCGAGGGGTTTGCGTGGTTTATATATAGAATAACAGATATCTGGGAGTGAGTTACAGACTGGAATCTGATCGAGGCGTTCGGGTGGTTTATATATAGAATAACAGATACCCGGGAGTGATTTACAGACTGGAATCTAATCGAGGGGTTTGCGTGGTTTATATATAGAATAATAGATACCCGGGAGTGAGTTACAGACTGGAATCTGATCGAGGGGTTCGGGTGGGTTATATATAGAATAACAGATACCCGGGAGTGAGTTACAGACTGGAATCTAATTGAGGTGTCCGGGTGGTTTACATATAGAATAACAGATACCCGGGAGTGATTTACAGACTGGAATCTAATCGAGGGGTTTGCGTGGATTATATACAGAATAACAGATACCCGGGAGTGAGTTACAGATTGGAATCTGATCGAGGGGTTTGGGTGGTTTATAAACAGAATAACAGTTACCCGGGAGTGAGTTACAGACTGGAATCTAATCGAGGGGTTTGCGTGGTTTATATATAGAATAAGATACCCGGGAGTGAGTTACAGACTGGAATCTAATAGAGGGGTGTGGGTGGTTTATATATAGAATAACAGATACCCGGGAGCGAGTTACAGACTGGAATTTAATCGAGGGGTTTGGGTGGTTTATAGATAGAATAACAGATACCTGTGAGTGAGTTACAGACTGGAATCTAATCGAGGGGTTTGGGTGGTTTATATATAGAATAACAGATACCCGGGAGTGATTTACAGACTGGAATCTAATCGAGGGGTTTGCGTGGATTATATACAGAATAACAGATACCCGGGAGTGAGTTACAGACTGCAATCTGATCGAGGGGTTTGGGTGGTTTATATACAAAATAACAGTTACCCGGGAGTGAGTTACAGACTGGAATCTAATCGAGGGGTTTGCGTGGTTTATATATAGAATAAGATACCCGGGAGTGAGTTACAGACTGGAATCTAATCGAGGGGTGTGGGTGGTTTATATATAGAATAACAGATACCCGGGAGCGAGTTACAGACTGAAATCTAATCGAGGGGTTCGGGTGGTTTATATATAGAATAACAGATACCTGTGAGTGAGTTACAGACTGGAATCTAATCGAGGGGTTTGGGTGGTTTATATATAGAATAACAGATACCCGGGAGTGAGTTACAGACTGGAACCTAATCGAGGGGTCTGTGTGGTTTATATATAGAATAACAGATACCCGGGAGTGAGTTACAGACTGGAATCTAATGAGGGGATTGGGTGGTTTATATATAGAATAACAGATACCTGGGAGTGAGTTACAGACTGGAATCTAATCGAGGAGTTCGGGTGGTTTATATTTCGAATAACAGGTAACCGGGGGTGAGTTACAGACTGGAATCTAATCGAGGGGTTTGGGTGGTTTATATATAGGATAATAGATACCCGGGAGTGAGTTACAGACTGGAATCTAATCGAGGGGTTCGGGTGGGTTATATATAGAATAACAGATACCCGGGAGTGAGTTACAGACTGGAATCTAATTGAGGGGTCCGGGAGGTTTATATATAGAATAACAGATACCCGGGAGTGAGTTACAGACTGGAATCTAATCGAGGGGTTCGGGTGGTTTATATATAGAATAACAGATACGCGGGAGTGAGTTACAGACTGGAATCTAATCGAGGGGTTTGGGTGATTTATATATAGGATAACAGATACCCGGGAGTGAGTTACAGTCTGGAATCTAATCAAGGGGTTCGGGTGGTTTATATATAGAAAAACAGATACCTGGGAGTGAGTTTCAGGCTGGAATCTAATCGAGGGGTTTGGGTGGTGTATATATAGAATAACAGATACCCGGGAGTGAGTTACAGACTGGAATCGAATCGAGGGGTTTGGGTGGTTGATATATAGAATAACATACCCGGGAGTGAGTTACAGACTGGAATCTAATCGAGGGGTTTGCGTGGTTTATATATAGAATAAGATACCCGGGAGTGAGTTACAGACTGGAATCTAATCGAGGGGTGTGGGTGGTTTATATATAGAATAACAAATACCCGGGTGCGAGTTACAGACTGGTATCTAATCGAGGGGTTTGGGTGGTTTATATATAGAATAACAGATACCCGGGAGTGAGTTACAGTCTGGAATCTAATCGAGGGGTTTGGGTGGTTGATATATAGAATAACATACCCGGGAGTGAGTTCCAGACTGGAACCTAATCGAGGGGCCTGTGTGGTTTATATGTAGAATAATAGATACCCGGGAGTGAGTTACAGACTGGAATCTAATCGAGGGGTTTGGGTGGTTTATATATAGAATAACAGATACCTGGGAGTGAGTTACAGACTGGAATCTAATCGAGGGGTTCGGATGGGTTATATATAGAATAACAGATACCCGGGAGTGAGTTACAGACTGGAATCTAATTGAGGGGTCCGGGTGGTTTATATATAGAATAACAGATACCCGGGAGTGATTTACAGACTGGAATCTAATCGAGGGGTTTGCGTGGTTTATATATAGAATAACAGATATCTGGGAGTGAGTTACAGACTGGAATCTGATCGAGGCGTTCGGGTGGTTTATATATAGAATAACAGATACCCGGGAGTGATTTACAGACTGGAATCTAATCGAGGGGTTTGCGTGGTTTATATATAGAATAACAGATACCCGGGAGTGAGTTACAGATTGGAATCTGATCGAGGGGTTTGGGTGGTTTATATACAGAATAACAGTTACCCGGGAGTGAGTTACAGACTGGAATCTAATCGAGGGGTTTGCGTGGTTTATATATAGAATAAGATACCCGGGAGTGAGTTACAGACTGGAATCTAATAGAGGGGTGTGGGTGGTTTATATATAGAATAACAGATACCCGGGAGCGAGTTACAGACTGGAATTTAATCGAGGGGTTTGGGTGGTTTATAGATAGAATAACAGATACCTGTGAGTGAGTTACAGACTGGAATCTAATCGAGGGGTTTGGGTGGTTTATATATAGAATAACAGATACCCGGGAGTGATTTACAGACTGGAATCTAATCGAGGGGTTTGCGTGGATTATATACAGAATAACAGATACCCGGGAGTGAGTTACAGACTGCAATCTGATCGAGGGGTTTGGGTGGTTTATATACAGAATAACAGTTACCCGGGAGTGAGTTACAGACTGGAATCTAATCGAGGGGTTTGCGTGGTTTATGTATAGAATAAGATACCCGGGAGTGAGTTACAGACTGGAATCTAATCGAGGGGTGTGGGTGGTTTATATATAGAATAACAGATACCCGGGAGCGAGTTACAGACTGAAATCTAATCGAGGGGTTCGGGTGGTTTATATATAGAATAACAGATACCTGTGAGTGAGTTACAGACTGGAATCTAATCGAGGGGTTTGGGTGGTTTATATATAGAATAACAGATACCCGGGAGTGAGTTACAGACTGGAATCTAATTGAGGTATCCGGGAGGTTTATATATAGAATAACAGATACCCGGGAGTGATTTACAGACTGGAATCTAATCAAGGGGTTTGCGTGGTTTATATACAGAACAACAGATACCCGGGAGTGAGTTACAGACTGGAATCTACTCGAGGGGTTTGGGTGGTTGATATATAGAATAACATACCCGGGAGTGAGTTACAGACTGGAACCTAATCGAGGGGTCTGTGTGGTTTATATATAGAATAACAGATACCCGGGAGTGAGTTACAGACTGGAATCTAATCGAGGGGTTCGGGTGGTTTATATATAGAATAACAGATACGCGGGAGTGAGTTACAGACTGGAATCTAATCGAGGGGTTTGGGTGGTTTATATATAGAATAACAGATACCCGGGAGTGAGTTACAGACTGGAATCTAATCGAGGGGTTTGGGTGGTTTATATATAGAATAACAGATACCCAGGAGTGAGTTACAGACTGGAATCTAATCAAGGCGTTCGGGTAGTTTATATTTTGAATAACAGATACCCGGGAGTGAGTTACAGACTGGAATCTAATCGAGGTGTTTGGGTGGTTTATATATAGAATAATAGATACCCGGGAGTGAGTTACAGACTGGAATCTAATCGAGGGGTTCGGATGGGTTATATATAGAATAACAGATACCCGGGAGTGAGTTACAGACTGGAATCTAATTGAGGGGTCCGGGTGGTTTATATATAGAATAACAGATACCCGGGAGTGATTTACAGACTGGAATCTAATCGAGGGGATTGGGTGGTTTATATATAGAATAACAGATACCTGGGAGTGAGTTACAGACTGGAATCTAATCGAGGAGTTCGGGTGGTTTATATTTCGAATAACAGGTAACCGGGGGTGAGTTACAGACTGGAATCTAATCGAGGGGTTTGGGTGGTTTATATATAGAATAACAGATACCCGGGAGTGATTTACAGACTGGAATCTAATCGAGGGGTTTGCGTGGATTATATACAGAATAACAGATACCCGGGAGTGAGTTACAGACTGCAATCTGATCGAGGGGTTTGGGTGGTTTATATACAGAATAACAGTTACCCGGGAGTGAGTTACAGACTGGAATCTAATCGAGGGGTTTGCGTGGTTTATGTATAGAATAAGATACCCGGGAGTGAGTTACAGACTGGAATCTAATCGAGGGGTGTGGGTGGTTTATATATAGAATAACAGATACCCGGGAGCGAGTTACAGACTGAAATCTAATCGAGGGGTTCGGGTGGTTTATATATAGAATAACAGATACCTGTGAGTGAGTTACAGACTGGAATCTAATCGAGGGGTTTGGGTGGTTTATATATAGAATAACAGATACCCGGGAGTGAGTTACAGACTGGAATCTAATTGAGGTATCCGGGAGGTTTATATATAGAATAACAGATACCCGGGAGTGATTTACAGACTGGAATCTAATCAAGGGGTTTACGTGGTTTATATACAGAACAACAGATACCCGGGAGTGAGTTACAGACTGGAATCTACTCGAGGGGTTTGGGTGGTTGATATATAGAATAACATACCCGGGAGTGAGTTACAGACTGGAACCTAATCGAGGGGTCTGTGTGGTTTATATATAGAATAACAGATACCCGGGAGTGAGTTACAGACTGGAATCTAATCGAGGGGATTGGGTGGTTTATATATAGAATAACAGATACCTGGGAGTGAGTTACAGACTGGAATCTAATCGAGGAGTTCGGGTGGTTTATATTTCGAATAACAGGTAACCGGGGGTGAGTTACAGACTGGAATCTAATCGAGGGGTTTGGGTGGTTTATATATAGGATAATAGATACCCGGGAGTGAGTTACAGACTGGAATCTAATCGAGGGGTTCGGGTGGGTTATATATAGAATAACAGATACCCGGGAGTGAGTTACAGACTGGAATCTAATTGAGGGGTCCGGGAGGTTTATATATAGAATAACAGATACCCGGGAGTGAGTTACAGACTGGAATCTAATCGAGGGGTTCGGGTGGTTTATATATAGAATAACAGATACGCGGGAGTGAGTTACAGACTGGAATCTAATCGAGGGGTTTGGGTGGTTTATATATAGAATAACAGATACCCGGGAGTGAGTTACAGACTGGAATCTAATCGAGGGGTTTGGGTGGTTTATATATAGAATAACAGATACCCAGGAGTGAGTTACAGACTGGAATCTAATCAAGGCGTTCGGGTAGTTTATATTTTGAATAACAGATACCCGGGAGTGAGTTACAGACTGGAATCTAATCGAGGTGTTTGGGTGGTTTATATATAGAATAATAGATACCCGGGAGTGAGTTACAGACTGGAATCTAATCGAGGGGTTCGGGTGGTTTATATATAGAATAACAGATACCTGGGAGTGAGTTATAGACTGAATCTAATCGAGGCGTTCGGGTGGTTTATATTTCGAATAACAGATACCCGGGGGTGAGTTACAGACTGGAATCTAATTGAGGGGTTTGGGTGGTTTATATATAGAATAATAGATACCCGGGAGTGAGTTACAGACTGGAATCTAATCGAGGGGTTCGGATGGGTTATATATAGAATAACAGATACCCGGGAGTGAGTTACAGACTGGAATCTAATTGAGGGGTCCGGGTGGTTTATATATAGAATAACAGATACCCGGGAGTGATTTACAGACTGGAATCTAATCGAGGGGTTTGCGTGGTTTATATATAGAATAACAGATATCTGGGAGTGAGTTACAGACTGGAATCTAATCGAGGCGTTCGGGTGGTTTATATATAGAATAATAGATACCCGGGAGTGAGTTACAGACTGGAATCTAATCGAGGGGTTCGGATGGGTTATATATAGAATAACAGATACCCGGGAGTGAGTTACAGACTGGAATCTAATTGAGGGGTCCGGGTGGTTTATATATAGAATAACAGATACCCGGGAGTGATTTACAGACTGGAATCTAATCGAGGGGTTTGCGTGGTTTATATATAGAATAACAGATATCTGGGAGTGAGTTACAGACTGGAATCTGATCGAGGCGTTCGGGTGGTTTATATATAGAATAACAGATACCCGGGAGTGATTTACAGACTGGAATCTAATCGAGGGGTTTGCGTGGTTTATATATAGAATAATAGATACCCGGGAGTGAGTTACAGACTGGAATCTGATCGAGGGGTTCGGGTGGGTTATATATAGAATAACAGATACCCGGGAGTGAGTTACAGACTGGAATCTAATTGAGGTGTCCGGGTGGTTTATATATAGAATAACAGATACCCGGGAGTGATTTACAGACTGGAATCTAATCGAGGGGTTTGCGTGGATTATATACTGAATAACAGATACCCGGGAGTGAGTTACAGATTGGAATCTGATCGAGGGGTTTGGGTGGTTTATAAACAGAATAACAGTTACCCGGGAGTGAGTTACAGACTGGAATCTAATCGAGGGGTTTGCGTGGTTTATATATAGAATAAGATACCCGGGAGTGAGTTACAGACTGGAATGTAATAGAGGGGTGTGGGTGGTTTATATATAGAATAACAGATACCCGGGAGCGAGTTACAGACTGGAATTTAATCGAGGGGTTTGGGTGGTTTATAGATAGAATAACAGATATCTGTGAGTGAGTTACAGACTGGAATCTAATCGAGGGGTTTGGGTGGTTTATATATAGAATAACAGATACCCGGGAGTGATTTACAGACTGGAATCTAATCGAGGGGTTTGCGTGGATTATATACAGAATAACAGATACCCGGGAGTGAGTTACAGACTGCAATCTGATCGAGGGGTTTGGGTGGTTTATATACAGAATAACAGTTACCCGGGAGTGAGTTACAGACTGGAATCTAATCGAGGGGTTTGCGTGGTTTATATATAGAATAAGATACCCGGGAGTGAGTTACAGACTGGAATCTAATCGAGGGGTGTGGGTGGTTTATATACAGAATAACAGATACCCGGGAGCGAGTTACAGACTGAAATCTAATCGAGGGGTTCGGGTGGTTTATATATAGAATAACAGATACCTGTGAGTGAGTTACAGACTGGAATCTAATCGAGGGGTTTGGGTGGTTTATATATAGAATAACAGATACCCGGGAGTGAGTTACAGACTGGAACCTAATCGAGGGGTCTGTGTGGTTTATATATAGAATAACAGATACCCGGGAGTGAGTTACAGACTGGAATCTAATGAGGGGATTGGGTGGTTTATATATAGAATAACAGATACCTGGGAGTGAGTTACAGACTGGAATCTAATCGAGGAGTTCGGGTGGTTTATATTTCGAATAACAGGTAACCGGGGGTGAGTTACAGACTGGAATCTAATCGAGGGGTTTGGGTGGTTTATATATAGGATAATAGATACCCGGGAGTGAGTTACAGACTGGAATCTAATCGAGGGGTTCGGGTGGGTTATATATAGAATAACAGATACCCGGGAGTGAGTTACAGACTGGAATCTAATTGAGGGGTCCGGGAGGTTTATATATAGAATAACAGATACCCGGGAGTGAGTTACAGACTGGAATCTAATCGAGGGGTTCGGGTGGTTTATATATAGAATAACAGATACGCGGGAGTGAGTTACAGACTGGAATCTAATCGAGGGGTTTGGGTGATTTATATATAGGATAACAGATACCCGGGAGTGAGTTACAGTCTGGAATCTAATCAAGGGGTTCGGGTGTTTTATATATAGAAAAACAGATACCTGGGAGTGAGTTTCAGGCTGGAATCTAATCGAGGGGTTTGGGTGGTGTATATATAGAATAACAGATACCCGGGAGTGAGTTACAGACTGGAATCGAATCGAGGGGTTTGGGTGGTTGATATATAGAATAACATACCCGGGAGTGAGTTACAGACTGGAATCTAATCGAGGGGTTTGCGTGGTTTATATATAGAATAAGATACCCGGGAGTGAGTTACAGACTGGAATCTAATCGAGGGGTGTGGGTGGTTTATATATAGAATAACAAATACCCGGGAGCGAGTTACAGACTGGTATCTAATCGAGGGGTTTGGGTGGTTTATATATAGAATAACAGATACCCGGGAGTGAGTTACAGTCTGGAATCTAATCGAGGGGTTTGGGTGGTTGATATATAGAATAACATACCCGGGAGTGAGTTCCAGACTGGAACCTAATCGAGGGGCCTGTGTGGTTTATATGTAGAATAATAGATACCCGGGAGTGAGTTACAGACTGGAATCTAATCGAGGGGTTTGGGTGGTTTATATATAGAATAACAGATACCTGGGAGTGAGTTACAGACTGGAATCTAATCGAGGAGTTCGGGTGGTTTATATATAGAATAACAGATACCTGGGAGTGAGTTACAGACTGGAATCTAATCGAGGGGTTCGGGTGGTTTATATATAGAATAACAGATACCTGGGAGTGAGTTACAGACTGGAATCTAATCGAGGAGTTTGGGTGGTTTATATTTCGAATAACAGATAACCGGGGGTGAGTTACAGACTGGAATCTAATCGAGGGGTTTGGGTGGTTTATATATAGAATAGATACCCAGGAGTGAGTTACAGACTGGAATCTAATCGAGGGGTTCGGGTGGGTTATATATAGAATAACAGATACCCGGGAGTGAGTTACAGACTGGAATCTAATTGAGGGGTCCGGGAGGTTTATATATAGAATAACAGATACCCGGGAGTGAGTTACAGACTGGAATCTAATCGAGGGGTTCGGGTGGTTTATATATAGAATAACAGATACCCGGGAGTGATTTACCGACTGGAATCTAATCGAGGGGTTTGCGTGGTTTATATACAGAATAACAGATACCCGGGAGTGAGTTACAGACTGGAATCTAATCGAGGTGTTCGGGTGGTTTATATATAGAATAACCGATACCCGGGAGTGAGTTACAGACTGGAATCTAATCGAGGGGTTTGGGTGGTTTATTTATAGAATAACAGATACCCGGGAGTGAGTTACAGACTGGAATCTAATCGAGTGGTTTGGGTAGTTTATATATAGAATAACAGATACCCGGGAGTGAGTTGCAGACTGGAATCTAATCGAGGGGTTCGGATGGTTTATATATAGAATAACAGATACCCGGGAGTGAGTTACAGACTGGAAACTAATCGAGGGTTTTGGGTGGTTTATATCTAGAATAACAGATACCCGGGAGTGAGTTACAGACTGGAATCTAGTTGAAGGGTTCGGGGCTGCCGGTTTAATTTGTCCCTCAGTCTGTTTGATATATTTTAATTGGTTAATCTGTTTTAACCGAAAATGGGAGCTGGAACCAGCATCAGCCGGGACAGAATGGAAGTGGAAGTGGCTCAAGTCGGTGCTAGCTAATCTTGGTCATCATGTTCTACGAGAAGGTGGTGAACGGGACACTGCATCCCTCTGCCTGCTCACCGACATAATGTGGCCTTTGAGGCCATGGGCTGCGTCCGCACACTCGATGACAGCACTCAGCTGCGGGTATCCCACCCCTGTCTTGATCCGGGTCGTGCACACAGAACCTATTGAGAAAAGGGCATACCGTGACTAGAGTGGAAGGCAGCCAAGCCTCATCTCACTGTAACATAACAGGCTCTGCCGCACATGAGCACACACACAGACGGACAGACACATACATACACACACACAGACACATTCAGAAAACAGTCACATACACAGAAAGACATACACACATGTACACGCAGACACACACATACACCAAGGCAGACACATACACAGCCTCACAGACACATATTGACGCCCGCACACACTCACTCACAAACAAGCACACACGTAGACACCTACATCCATTTTTTTAAAATATAAATTTAGAGTTATCAATTCATTTTTTCCAGCTAAGGAGCAATTTAGCGTGTCCAATCCACCTAGCCTGCACATCTTTGGGTTGTGGGGGCGAAACCCACGCAGACACGGAGAGAATGTGCGAACTCCACACGGACAGTGACCCAGAGCCGGGATCGAACCTGGGGACCTCAGCGCCGTGAGGCAGCAGGGCTAACCCATTGCGCCACCGTGCCGCCCCGACATCTACATACACGAGACACAAAGGTAGATACACATAGACACAGAAACAAAAGTCTGAGAACACACACTATCAAATTTAAAAGCAGCTTCTTCCCCGCTGCTACCAGATTCCTGAATGGCCCACTTATGGACTGAACTGATCTCTCCATGCATCTTCCCCACTGGGTAGCACTACACTCCGTATGCTTCACCCGATGTCTATGTATTTACATTGTGTATTTATTGTATGTCCTGTTTTCCATGTATGGAATGATCTTCTGGAGTGTAGGCAGAACAATACTTTTCACTGTGTGGTGAACGTATGCTATTACTATTCACCACTGTACTGTGTTGTATTATGTTGATGCCCTTGTGGGCTCCGCCTGTGGCTCCGCCCCTCGGGGGTGGTATATAAATCTGTAAGCCTGTAGGCGGCACTCGGTACAGAGCAGTCGCAGGCAGGCACAGTTCTAGCTTATTAAAACCACTGTTCACTTCTACTCTTCGTCTCGTGTGAATTGGTGGTCGCATCACACTGTACCTCAGTACACATGACAATAAATCCAAATGCAATCAAAGAAGCATTCGCAGAAGGACAAACAAGAACACATGCATATCAGGGCAGCACGGTGGCGCAGTGGTTAGCGAGTGGTGAAGACGTGTCGCACGTATACTTCGTTCACAGGCCGCACATAGAGGCCCTCGCACTACTCGAACGCCTCTATGTGCGGCCTGTGAACGAAGTATACGTGCGACACGTCTTCACCACTCGCCGCCAGCGCCCCGGGGAATCGCTAGATGA
This sequence comes from Scyliorhinus torazame, assembly GCF_047496885.1. Lineage (NCBI taxonomy): Eukaryota > Metazoa > Chordata > Chondrichthyes > Carcharhiniformes > Scyliorhinidae > Scyliorhinus > Scyliorhinus torazame. The sequence goes on from NC_092711.1 coordinate 137,238,273, forward strand.
TTACCTACGCGACCTCAAAGCCCTCACGCGCAACTGTAAATACCTGGCCGTTACGGCCACTCAGCACATGGAGCTCGCCGTCCGAGACGTTTACGTGACGGGGGTCCGATCGAACTATGTGAGACAGCGCCTGCTCAGAAAAGGGGCCCAGGACCAGGACGACACGGTAAAACTGGCTACCTCTCTGGAAGCCACTTTTCAGAGCCTTACTGCATTCCCGGCCGATCACGCGACCCCCTCGTGGGCCCCCGACCCGAGACTACCCCAGGCCTTTGCCGCGCGGCCTCCCGCCCATCATGGGGGGCTACCCTGCTACTTTTGCGGCCAGTCCCAACACCCCCGACTACACTGGCCGGCCCGCAACGTGAACTGCAGCAGCTGCGGGCGAAAAGGACATTTCGCCAAGGTCTGCCTGGCCAGGTCTAAGAACTCGAACTAACAGACCCGATCCACAGACTCACAGGCCCGCAGACCCCGCAGGGTGGCAGCGTGTCTGCCGACTCAGCCTCCGCACAACATGTGCGACTCATGGGGGCTTCCATCTTGGCCAACCTCCCCCACGCGGCCGGCCACGTGCGATCCATGGGGGCCGCCATCTTGGACGCCATCTACCTCACCGCCCGCCACGCTCGACCAACGGGGGCCGCCATCTTGGCCGCCATCTGCTACACCGCTCGACGCGTACGACCTACACAGACAGCCATCGCAGGGCCGCTCCAGCACCTCCGATCATGCCGCCGGCTACCCACACCTCAGTGCGGTCACCCTGGACCAGTGGCGACCTAAGCACCTCCAGAGCTCCATGATGGACGTCCGGGGTAACGGGTACGAGACACCTTGCCTTTTCGACTCCGGGAGGACAGGGAGCTTCATTAACCCGGACACGGTAAGACGCTGCTCACTCCCAATATTCCCGATGCAATAAACCATATCGCTCGTCTCTGGGTCGCACTCGGTGCAAATCCAAGGGTGCACTCCTGCAACCCTAGCGATACAGGGCGCTGAGTATGCTAATTTTAAACTATATGTGCTCCCAGACCTCTGCGCTCCGCTCCTTTTGGGACTCGACTTCCAGTGCAACCTCAGGAGCCTAACTCTTAAGTTTGGGTGGCTCCTGGCCCCGCTCACCATATGCAGCCTCGCGACCCTAAAAATCGACCACCCCTCCCCCCTCTTCGCAAACCTCACCGCCGATTGCAAGCCAGTAGCCACCAGAAGCAGGCGGTATAGCATGCAGGACAGGACGTTCATTAGGTCCGAGGTCCAGCGTCTCTTGCGGGAGGGGGTCATAGAGGCCAGCAATTGCCCCTGGAGAGGTCAGGTGGTGGTCGTCAAGACCGGGGAAAAGTTCCGGATGGTGGTTGATTACAGCCAGACCATTAACCGCTTTACGCAGCTCGATGCGTGATGCACAATCAATTACTCTCGAGACAAGGTGAGTCATAACTAATAGGCTTTAATCAGCTAGAACTGTACCCAGCAGCTTCGATACAGAAAGTGAAGGCTGCTGGGACGGCATTGGTTCTTATACCCTGCCTCTCAGGGCAGAGCTATGTACGTTAGCCAATGGTAGACTCCTAGGTCTAGCCAATGGTCATCCACCTCTCAGGTACTGTGATACCTGGTATTACCACAACGCGTCCCCCCCTTCCCCGGATTGCAGACATGGTAAATCAGATCGCGCACTACCGCGTGTTCTCCACGGTGGATCTGAAGTCTGCATAACCCCAGCTCCCAATCCGCCTGGAGGACCGCCACTGCACGGCGTTTGAGGCAGACGGCTGCCTTTTCCATTTCCTCCGGGTCCCCTTTGGCGTCACAAACGGGGTTTCGGTGTTCCAACGGGCGATGGACCGAATGGTGGACCAGTACGGGCTGCGGGCCACGTTTCCGTACTTGGAGAATGTCACCATCTGCGGCCATGATCAGCAGGACCACGACGCCAACCTCCACCGATTTCTCCAATCCGCCCAAAAACTCAACCTCACCTACAACAAGGAGAAATGCGTTTTCCGCACAACCAGGCTAGCCATCCTCGGCTACGTCGTGGAAAACGGGGTCCTAGGGCCCAACCCTGACTGTATGCTTTGTATCCTACAACTCCCTCTCCCTCACTGTCCCAAGGCCCTGAAGAGGTGTCTTGGATTTTTCCGGCAGGGGTTGTTTAGCACAGGGCTAAATCGCTGGCTTTGAAAGCAGACCAAGGCAGGCCAGCAGCACGGTTCAATTCCCGTAACAGCCTCCCCGAACAGGAGCCGGAATGTGGCGACTAGGGGCTTTTCACAGTAACTTCATTTAAGCCTACTTGTGACAATAAACGATTTTCATTTCATTTAATTTCCCAGTATGCGGACAAAGCCCGCCCACTATTTAAGGCCACCCTCTTTCCACTGGCAGCCGAGGCCCGCCAAGCCTTCAACTGCATCAAGGCGGACGTCGCCAAAGCTGCGATGCGCGCGGTGGACGAGTCCGTCCCCTTCCAAGTGGAGAGCGACGCCTCAGAGGTCGCTCTCGCCGCCACCCTCAACCAAGCAGGCAGACCGGTAGCGTTTTTTTCACGCACCCTCACCACCTCTGAAATTCGACACTCTTCAGTAGAAAAAGAAGCCCAAGCCATCGTGGAAGCCGCGCGGCACTGGAGGCACTACCTCGCTGGTAGGAGGTTTACCCTCACCACCGACCAACGATCGGTTGCCTTCATGTTTGACAATACGCAGCGGGGGAAGATCGTCCTGGGAAGCTCAACGAGACCCCAGATGCCCCGTCCCGCGGCACATGCGCCAGCGCGCAAGATGACCGACTACGGGCTATCCACGATGACCTCTGCCACCCGGGGGTCACCCGGCTCGCCCATTACATCAAGGCCCGCAACCTGCCCTACTCCACCGAGGAGGTCAGAGCTATAACCAGAGACTGCCAAATCTGTGCGGAGTGTAAACCGCACTTCTATCGACCGGATAAGGCCCACCTGGTGAAGGCATCCCGGCCCTTTGAACGCCTCAGTATCGATTTCAAAGGGCCCCTCCCCACCAATAACCGCAACACGTACTTCCTTAACATCATAGATGAGTTCTCCCGCTTCCCGTTTGAAATCCCCTGCCCTGATATGACCACCCCCACTGTCATTAAAGCCCTGCATAGTGTCTTCACCCTGTTTGGTTTCCCCAGTTATGTCCACAGCGACAGGGGCTCGTCGTTCATGAGCGACGAACTGCGTCAGTACCTGCTCAGTAAGGGCATCGCCTCGAGCAGGACTACCAGTTATAACCCCAGGGGAAACGGGCAGGTGGAGAGGGAGAACGCGACAGTCTGGAAGACCTTCCTACTGACCCTGCGGTCCAGGATTCTCCCAGTTTCTCACTGGCAGGAGGTCCTCTCCGATGCGCTCCACTCTATTAAGTCCCTCCTTTGCACGGCCACAAACCAGACTCCTCATGACCGTTTGTTTGTTTTCCCTAGGGGAGCTACCTCAGGGGCCTCGCTTCCGCCCTGGCTGATGACACCAGGTCCAGTCCTCCTCCGAAAACATGTTCGGAACCATAAGACCAACCCCTTGGTAGAGAGGGTCCAGCTCCTGCACTCCAACCCACACTATGCGTACGTCGAACACCCCGATGGCCAGCAAGTTACCGTCTCCCTCCGGGACCTGGCGCCCACAGGCTCCAACACCACTCCCACTACAGCATCCCCCACACTATGTCCCGTCCAACCTCCCATGTTCAGCGCCCCCACCCCTTTATGGTTCCCGCGCTCCCTCCCACCCACCGCACCGGTCCACAGGAATGAAGCTCCGGAAGAGCCGCTCCCGGAGTCCACGCCTGTGCCTGCTCCGGACCCACTTCCACAGCCACCCGAAGCGGCTGCAACACCAGTGCTTCGGCGGTCGTAACGTACGATCCGGGCACCGGACCGACTGAATGTATGAGCCCGTCACCCCCGCCGGACTTCATTTTTAAACAGGGGGTGAATGTGGTGAATCTATAATTACTGATAATTCACCAGTGCACTGTGTTATGTTATTAACCCTGTGGGCTCTACCTATGGGCCATTGTGTGGCTTCACCCACGGGGGATATGTTGGGGCATGTACGGCTCCACCCCCTTTACAGGATGTATAAGAGCTGCTGACCTGCGGGGTCGCCTTCAGTGTTGTACCGGTCACAGGCAGGCTCAGTTCTAAGCTGATTAAAACCACGGTTTACTTCTCCACGTGTCTGCGACTGAATTGATGGTCGCATCAACCCCTCCCACAGAACTACGCAATCCTGGTAACTCCTACTAATCTGTACCAGAAACCTGGTGCACCCCACCCACACTTTACCACAATCCTGGTACACTCCTTCCATTATGTATCACAGTCCTGGTACACCCCTCCCATACTGCATCACAATCCTGGTACACCCCTCGCATGGTGCACCACAAACCTGGTACACCCCTCCCATACTGTATCACAATCCTGGTACACTCCTCCCATTATGTATCACAATCCTGGTACACCCCTCCCATTATGTATCACAATCCTGGTACACCCCTCCCATTATGTATCACAATCCTGGTATACCCCTCCCATGATGTACCACAAACCTGGTACACCCCTCCCACACTGTATCACAATACTGGTAAACTGCTCCCATACTGTGTCACAATCTTGCTACACTCCTCACATACTGTATCAGAATCCTGGTATACCCATCCCGTACAGTCCCATTATCCTGGTACACCCTCCTGTACAGTCCCATTATCCTGGTACACCCCTCCCATACTGTACCTTAATCTTGGTACACACCTCCCATACTGTATCTCAATCTTGGTACACACCTCCCATACTGAAAAACAATCCTGGTGCACCCTCCTGTACAGTCCCATAATCCTGGTACACCCCTCCCATGCTGTATCTCAATCTTGGTACACTCCTCCCATAATATATCACAATCCTGGTACACCCCTCCTGTACAGTCCCACAATCCTGTACACCCCTCCCGTATAGTCCCAAATTCCTAGTACACCCCTCCCACAGAACCCCGCAATCCTGGTACACCCTTCCTAATACCACAAACCAGGTGCACCCCACCCACACTGTACCACAGTCCTGGTATGCCTGTCCCATGATGCACCACAAATGTGGTACACCCCCCCCCCATGATGTACCACAATCCTGGTACACCCCTCAAATACTGTACCGTGAACCTGGTGCACCCCACCCACACTGTACCACAAACCTGGTACACCCCACCCACACTGTCCCACAATCTTGGTACACTCCTCCCATGATGTACCACAATCCTGGTACACCCTTCCCTACTGTACCACAAACCTTGTACACTACTCCCTACTGTACCACAAACCTTGTACACTCCTCCCTACCGTACCACAAACCTGATACACCTCTCCCACACTCTATCACAATCTTGGTACACCCTCCCAGACTGTACCACAAACCTGGTACTCTCCTCCCATACTGCATTGCAATCCTGGTACATTCCTCCAATGCTATATCATAATCCTGGTACACCCCTCCCATACTGTACCACAAACCTGGTACACACCTCCCATACGGTACTACAATCCTGGTACATGCCTCCAATGCTATATCATAATCCTGGTACACCCCTCCCATACTGTACCACAAACCTGGTACACACCTCCCATACGGTACTACAATCTGGTACATGCCTCCCATGCTGAATAACACAATCCTGGTACACCTCCTATGTTGCACCACTAACCTGGTACACCCATCCCATACTGTACTACAATCCTGGTACACACCTCCCAAATTGTACTACAATCCTGGTACATGCCTCCCATGCTGTAAACCACAGACCTGGTACAGCACTCCCATACTGTATCACAATCCTGGTACACCACTCCCATATTGTTACATAATCCTGGTTAACCCATCCCATACAGTTCCACGATGCTCCTGTTCCAGCCCCTGTGTATTCCCAATGCTAATTACCTGGTCCGATCCCCACTTTGATGATATCAGCTCCAGCCAGGATCAGCTCCTCCACCATCTCGCCCGTCACCACATTTCCAGCCTGCAGGAGAAGAATTCCACGGGACAAGTTACAACAGGTGAATTTAAAGTATACCGGCAGAAAACTGGGACAGCATTTGTGAAATAGCTTCCTTCCAGTTTATAATCAGGTCAGTGAGAACAGAAACAAACATCATCGGACAGAGAGACCAGCTTCAGTTACTGATAAATGGCTTTATCTCCACTTTGATGATGCTCCGTTTAAACAGTCCCTATCACTCCCAGGTCAGGTACAGCATGGGGTTAGATACAGAGTAAAGCTCCGTCTACACTGTCCCCATCACACACTCCCAGGACAGGTACAGCACGGGGTTAGATACAGAGTAAAGCTCCCTCTACACTGTCCCCATCAATCACTCCCAGGACAGGTACAGCACGGGGTTAGATACAGAGTAAAGTTCCCTCCACACTGTCCCCATCAAACACTCTCAGGACAGGTACAGCATGGGGTTAGATACATAGTAAAGCTCCCTCTACACTGTCCCCATCAAACACTCCCAGGACAGATACTGCACGGGTTTAGATACAGAGTAAAGCTCCTTCTACACTGTCCCTATCAAACACCCCCAGGACAGGTACAGCACGGGGTTAGATACAGAGTAAAGCTCCCTATGCACTGTCCCCATCAAACACTCCCAGGACAGGTACAGCACGGGGTTAGATACAGAGTGAAGCTCCCTCAACACTGTCCCCATCAAACACTCCTAGGACAGTGACAGCACGGGGTTAGATACAGAGTGAAGCTCCCTCAACACTGTCCCCATGAAACACTCCGAGGACAGGTACAGCACGGGGTTAGATACAGAGTAAAGCTCCCTCAACACTGTCCCCATCAAACACTCCTAGAACAGGTACAGCACGGGGTAATATACAGAGTAAAGCTCCCTCTGCACTGTCCCCATCAAACACTCCCAGGACAGGGACAGCACGGGGTTAGATACAGAGTAAAGCTCCCTCAACACTGTCCCCATCAAACACTCCTAGGACAGTGACAGCACGGGGTTAGATACAGAGTGAAGCTCCCTCAACACTGTCCCCATGAAACACTCCTAGGACAGGTACAGCACAGGGTTAGATACAGAGTAAAGCTCCCTCAACACTGTCCCCATGAAACACTCCTAGGACAGGTACAGCACGGGGTTAGATACAGAGTAAAGCTTCCTCAACACTGTCCCCATCAAACACTCCTAGGACAGTGACAGCACGGGGTTAGATACAGAGTAAAGCTCCCTCTACACTGTCCCCATGAAACACTCCTAGGACAGGTACAGCACGGGGTTAGATACAGAGTAAAGCTCCCTCAACACTGCCCCCATCAAACACTCCTAGGACAGTGACAGCACGGGGTTAGATACAGAGTGAAGCTCCCTCAACACTGTCCCCATGAAACACTCCTAGGACAGGTACAGCACGGGGTTAGATACAGAGTAAAGCTCCCTCAATACTGTCCCCATCAAACACTTCTTGGACAGTGACAGCACGGGGTTAGATACAGAGTGAAGCTCCCTCTATACTGTCCCCATCAAACACTCCCAGGACAGGTACAGAATGGGGTTAGATACAGAGTAACGCTCCCTCTACACTGTCCCCATCAAACACTCCCAGGACAGGTACAGCATGGGGTTAGATACAGAGTAACGCTCCCTCTACACTGTCCCCATCAAACACTCCCAGGACAGGTACAGCACGGGGTTAGATACAGAGTGAAGCTCCCTCTATACTGTCCCCATCAAACACTCCCAGGACAGGTACAGAATGGGGTTAGATACAGAGTAACGCTCCCTCTACACTGTCCCCATCAAACACTCCCAGGACAGGTACAGCATGGGGTTAGATACAGAGTAACGCTCCCTCTACACTGTCCCCATCAAACACTCCCAGGACAGGTACAGCACGGGGTTAGATACAGAGTACAGCTCCCTCTACACTGTCCCCATCAAACACTCCCAGGACAGGTACAGTACAGGGTTAGATACAGAGTAAAGCTCCCTCTACACTGCCCCCATCAAGCACTCCCAGGACAGGTACAGCACGGGGTTAGATACAGAGTAAAGCTCCCTCTACACTGTCCCCATCAAACACTCCCAGGACAGGTACAGCACGGGGTTTGATACAGAGTAAAGCTCCCTCTACACTGCCCCCATCAAACACTCACAGGACAGGTACAGCACGGGGTTAGATAGAGTAAAGCTCCCTCTACACTGTGCCCAACGATGTGCCTCAACCATACTTCAGTGGAACACCTCTAGCTGCACTGACAGCATAATCCTCCTGTTCCCAAACTAGCGGGCTTGTCTGTTTGAGGTGGTTTCATTCGTGAAGGCCTTTAACTCACTCGATCGAGACGCTGCAGTCGCAAAGGACACTCCAACACTCTAACACCACGAGCTGAGCTCCGATTTGTGGAATGGACCATTTACACAGCCGCCTTCAGTTGAGGAATGGTCACTTTTACACGAGGTCCCGCCCCGCTAACTGGAGGACATTACTGTCTGATGCTCCTTGTAGCTCCTGAGCCTCTTTTATTTGCATGGTCCTGTGACAGAGCTATTTCGGTGGCTTTTCTAAGATTGGGCTGTGCCAATAACTTCTGTTTGAGTTGTCACGTTGTTTAATCCGCTCACCAGTCTGCCTCGCAACATTTCGGTCAGGGATGGTGTGAAGTTCCAATGTTCTGCCAACTTCCGCAATCTGGCCAAAGCTAACGTGACAGGTTCCCCCTCCCCGGCGGTGTTAAAGCGCCTCTCTTTGGGCCGGTTTTCATGCAGGGCCCACTGTGCCACCCAGTTCCCAGCTTACTATCTCTCGCTTTCCTAGTGCTTAGAATCATGCAGTGCACGAGGAGGCCATTCGGCCCATCGTGCCTTTGCCCCCCCCCCCCCATTGTGTTACTCTATTGAGCTGTGCCGCGCAGTGACCCGGTCGACGCTGCAACACCAATCGCATTAGTTCCTGTTATGGTGGCCACAAAGGGTAGGGGGGGATCGTCAATAAATCTCCTCACGGGCTTCGAGGAATATGGATTCCCCTATCAAGTGGGCGGTTGCTCGCCCAACAGGGAAATGGGGAGCGGGCGCTTAAAACCAGCTGCTCCAACTCAGGCCAGTATCCCGGAGGTCCTCGGGCTTGGACTTGAGCACTGTAAGCCATGGCAGCCACCTTTCCCGTCACGGGAAGACAAACCTCGGCAAAGTTAGTTACAGTTCCCACCATTCATCAGAAGTGACTAGGATCACAAGCAAAAGGAGCAGGAGTCGGCCATTCAGCCCCTCCAGCCTGCTCCGCCATTCGGTAAGATCACGGCTCATCCAATCGTGGCCTCAACTCCATCCACTCTCTTGCCTGCCACCCCCCACTCCCATTACCTTCGACTCCCTTCTCGATCAAAAACCTCTCAATCTCAGCCTTGAGCGTATTCAGTGACCCGCAGCCTCCCATTGTTTCAGCAAGTCCTACGCTTTGGCAATTACATTGTTCCGCTAATTGCATTGTTAAAGAGAGGCGATGATCATTGACTCAACTTCCTCGAGTATAAATGGACACAGCTGGAAGAGTTGCATTGGTTGGTGGGTGGGGTGAGATGGGGAAACCATAAGGAGTTTGTAACCCTACTGAACTGTATCAAGAATAAACTTGCTGAAGGTAAAAGACAAATACTGTATTATTTCCGCTGTATAGCATTAACAATTTTCCCCCCAGTTCTAGATTCCCTTGTTCTTTCTAAACTTCAATAGGTAGACTAACCACCACCCGCCCCCCCCCCCCTCCCCAATTTGTTCCGGAAACTGACAAGATTTGTCAGGAGTGGAATAAGCACATTCCCCTCGTTTCAACCACCTCCCTACCCTGAAGAGGTGCCAGGATGGCGGGGGCTTTCTCCCAAGGGAGCTCAGTGCTGACAAGAGCCAGCTGCCCTCCTCCTCTCTTCCTTCGAGTCAGAGGTTGGGGGCTCGACCCCGAGGATGGGGGCTCGACCCTACAACCCACCCCCCAAGGCTCCGTAGACCAGGGCTCGACAATCCAGGGTCAACACTCCCGGTTGCCAGCAACGATGGAGCCCGGCGCGAGCGGTACTGCCGCCACATCTCGGACGGGAGGTCAAACCAAGCTGCTTTGTCGGGGGCAAAAGATATAGATCCCGGCCACCACTGCAACGAGAGCGATGGGTGGGTGGGGTGAATAGAGTTCCCACTAAAAACAAAACAATTAACCCATTGTCTTCGGCTTGCTGCCCTTGGGGTCCTGCTGCGCCCAAATCGTCTGTCACCCGATTGGCTGTCAAGCATTTGGAAAGTTCTGAAGTGGCAAAAGTCACAAGAAGTGGTGACAGCGTTTCCCAGTGCCCCCCCCCCCCCCCCCACTGCACCGCTACCAAATAATCCCCCCCCCCCCTCCCATAACCACCACCACCACCCCGCTTACCATGATGGTATGATCCGGAAATCTCTTCCTCACGTCTTTCACAAACTCCACAAAGTGCTCCGAGTATCCGTTGGCGACGTCCAGGCAGATGTAACGAATGTCCGGCAGGAGCTCCAGAATTGCCGCCAGCTTCTCCAGGTCCTTGGGGCCAATGCCGGCGCTCGCTGCTATGTTCTGCGGGAAACGGGGAGAGCGAGAGAGAGACGGACGATGAGGTCTGCCTTGGCCGTGGCGAACGTGGCCAGAGACTGCTGAGACTCTGAGGCGCAGAGGGCAGGATATGGATGTCCTAGCTCACAGATAGCAAAAGGCTAGCACGCAGGTACAGCAAGTATATTAGGAAAGCTAATACAAAAATAAAAATAGTAGCGAAAGTAGGGCAGCACTGTGGCTTCACAGCTCCAGGGTCCCAGGTGCGATTCCCGACTTGGGTCACTGTCTGTGCGGAGTCTGCACATCCTCCCCGCGTGTGCGTGGGTTTCCTCCGGGTGCTCCGGTTTCCTCACACAGTCCAGATGTGCAGGTTAGGTGGATTGGCCATGATAAATTGCCCCTTTAAGTGTCCAGAAACGTCAGGTGGGGTTACTGGGTCATGGGGATAGGGTAGCGTGCGTGGGCTTAAGTGTGGTGCTCTTTCCAAGGGCCGGTGCTGACTCGATGGGCCGAATGGCCTCCTTCTGCACTGTAAATTCTATGATTCCTCTTCTGGGAGAACCTAGAACTGTTGGGGGGGGGGGGGGGGGTCAGTGTTTCAAAATAAGGGGTCGTCCATTTAAAACAGAAATGGAGAAATATTTTCTCTCAGAGGGCGGTGAGTCTCTTCCTCAAAGGACGGTGGAAGCAGAGTCTCCGAATATTTTTAAGGCAGAGCTGGATAGATTCTTGATTAACAGTGGGGGGGGGGGGGGTGAAAGGTTATCCGGAGGTGAAAGGTTATTGGGGGGGTGGGTGGGAATGTGGGGCTGAGGTTCCAGCCAGATCAGCCGCGATCGTATTGAACAGCGGAGCAGGCTGGAGGGGCCGTGTGGCCTATACTCATATTCCTAATTCGTACAGTCATATGCTCAACGTGCGGTCTAACCAAGGCTTTTTACGGGTTCATCATATCTTCCATACTTTTCAATTCCATCCCAATAGAAAGCGGAATCCTTGGTTTGCTTTTCGATTTAATATGGCCTTGCCCCAGCCTGTGGCGGAACTTTTAGCGGCTGGTGCATTTATGCTCTGAGATCCCTTCATTTATCTCTACCCACCTTGGACCCGCACCTTCCAAAGAGTGGCCACCTGATTCTTCCTCCCGAATCCTAGCTGCTTGCTTTTGATATTCCTCCTGCGCACTCTCTCTCTTTTCTCTGCACCCCACCCTGTCCTCAACACTCACCTGCTTTCCCACCTGACGCCCCACGGCGTCCTCCCCCCACCCCAACACACACTCTCCGGGTGTTTCCTCTACCGCACGTCGCCCAACCGGTTCTGAACCCTGAACTAAACCCACCTTTGACCCTCACTCTCGCATACACCCACCCACCCCACCTCCGATGCCCCAAAAAGTCTCCCCTCCCCCCCTGCCCAATTCGCCATCCCCCCCGCCCCTTACCTGCAAACAGTCCGGATTATTCACGGCAAATTCTTTCCATTGCTCCAATGTGTAGTGCTTGTGGACGGCAGTGAAGAGTGAGAACTGCAAGAGGAAACAGGCAGCACCAGGAGTGGGGTGAGAGAAGGTCAGTCAGGGCCTGCTTCAAGCACAAAAGGAGATCCCAGTGATAATTCACACCTTCACAGCAAAGTTAAACCTCCTGAGGAGATCCGCGGGCGAGACCATCAAACATGATTCGAAGGGGCAGCACGATGGCACAGTGGGTTAGCACTGCTGCCTCACGCCGCCGAGGTCCCAGGTTCGAATCCCGGCTCTGGGTCACTGTCCGTGTGGAGTTTGCACATTCTCCCCATGGGTTTCGCCCCCACAACCCAAAGATGTGCAGGGTAGGTGATTGGCCAGGCTAAATTGTCCCATAATTGGAAAAAAAATGAATTGGGCACTCTATATTTATTTTAAAAAAACATGATTCGACAACCGAACCACACGAGGAGATATTTGGGGGTGATTTTACACCCGTTTCCGCTGTGGACACAAACTGCGACGTGGGCACAAAATCTCATGAGCATCGGAAAACTAGATCCTCGCCGGCGATATCTCATTTTCCAATTTTCCCAATGTGCCATACTCGTGATGAAATGTGGTTCGGGGGGGGGGGTGGGGGGGGGGGCGGCTAATTTAAATACATTTGAATATAATTAGCAGGCTTCCCTGTTATATATTCCCTCCCCTGACATTAAGCTGACAACAGGTCATTAAAAACGTGAAGCAGTCATGGGGAACCTGCAGGGGGCGCTTACTTAGTATAGCCCCCAGAGGCCTGGGGGGGAGGGGGCGCAGAGGAACATGCCCGGGCATTGCCACCCACCCGGCAACGAAGACGACACCTCTGGGTTTATAGCGCAGAGGGGTGCCAGAGAATCTGGAGAGAAAACTTGGCTCTACAGCTGGGGAGCTGCGCTCTGGTTTTTTGACCTCAGCAGCAGTCTGTGCCTTGGGTGCAAAATTTCCATCTTCATCTCAGGTGGGCCAGTGGGTGCCAGGAAGTGGAAGTCCGAGACCATGACAGGATTGGAAAATGTGTGGGATTGGAAAATGTGTGAGATATTTACACCCCAAGGCATTGATAGGGCGAGCTGGGTGGGAGAGAGGGAAACGGCAGAAGCTGCCGGATGTCAGGTTTCAGTCTTAGTGACGGGCAGGTGCACAAAATCCTTGCACATATAGGAGGTGAGAGTGGAGGAGGCAGACGAGAGGTGTTTAAGGCTTAACCTTTAAGTTAAAACAGCTTACAAAATCGACTGGCACTTATTGTTGGGGGAGTGGAGACAGGGGAGAGGGGTTTAAATTCAATTGAATTTGGAATTATTTGGCGCTAATCTCAGTAATGATGACCGTGACGACTAACATCGATTGTGGTTACAAAAAAACAATCTGGTTCACACTAATGTTCCCCCCTTCCGGAAAGGGGAAATCTGCCGTCCTTACCCGGGCTGGCCTACATGTAATTCCAAATCCTCCCCCTCCCTGCCCCACAGTGATGTGGGTGACTCTTAATAATAATAATAATCGCTTATTGTCACAAGTAGGCTTCAATGAAAAGCCCCTAGTTGCCACATTCCGGCGCCTGTTCGGGAGACCGGGAATTGAACCCGCGCTGCTGGCCTTGTACTGCATCACAAACCAGCTGTCTAGCCCACTGTGCTAAACCAGCCCCTGGTAACTGCCCCTCTCTCTGAAATGGCTAATTGAGCATACACTCAGTTCAAGGGGGCAATTAGGGGTGGACAATAAATGCCAGGGCCTTGCCAGTGTCACTGAAAGAATTGAAAAAAACATTACCAACACTAAATTTATTTTTCCTTCAATCTCCTAATTTATTTGATGAATCACCGCCTGGTTGGGATTCTAAACTCTTGCCTCTTGATCATTCGACCAGGATTATTCGGCATCATGGCAGGGTCCTAACCAAAGAGCAGCAAGGAGGGTAGAGGGGCACCACTCTCGGGAGAGCCAGCACTCGCAGGATGGGTTGAACAGCCTTCCTCTGTGCCGTGTGCGTGTGTACATATCTAAGAAGGCAAATGGAATGCTATCCTTTATTATGAGAGGGATCGAACATAAAATTAAGGTCGTTACGCTTCTGTTAAACGGGGCATTGGCGAGAGCATCTCGAATACCGGCGGCGGTTCTGGTATCCTTATTTAAGGAAGGATGTAAATGCATAGGAGGCGGTTCAGTGGAGGTTTAACTAGATGGATACCTGGGCTGAGTGTGCGGTACTGGAAACAGGCTGAGAAGATACACACTGGCCCTGAACAGAAACGGTCTCATGAGTCCCTACTGGAAGCGATACAGGCCCTCTGCAAGAGCACTCAAGTCAATGCATAAACATGTTACCGCTACATGGACTTTGTGATTACCCACTCCAAAGAACAAGACCGTGCTATGAATATGTAACAAACTTGCAGACACAGGTGATCAGCTTTGCAGCAGGACGAAGAACAGACAAAATAAGTCATCAGACTCCTCAATGAGCTGATGGCTGGTCAGACAAAGGGAGTTTCAGAGGACAATGGGTCTTGATTGAACCACCATCGATAAACAGGAGATATCCTGTCTTTCCCATTAACCAGTTGGGGTTTGGATGGGACAATGACCGGTGGTGGGTGTATACCAATGACTCTAGCAGACCAGTCTAAAGAAAGGAACATTGAACAGATCCTCAGGGATAAGCTGGGAGTCCCCCAGGCACAACCATCGCAGGAAGAAAGGGCCCTGGGTTTCGAACCCAGAGAAGATCGAATGATCGAAGCCTGCCAGCCTCCTTTACCAAGTGTGGGTAAAACCCAAAGCTCAGCATTGAGTCTGAGTCATATTTGGTTGAATAAGAGAATTGTGAATAAAATTGCGTTAAACCGTAAACCTGTGTTGTCCTTGGTTCATCACGCAAATAAGGGCACCTGGGTAAAACTTCTGAGTAAGGCTGAAGCTCAGAAGAGTGAGAGAGCAGTGACTTGACTGAAGTAAATAAGATCCCAAACGGTCTCGACAAGGTGGATGTGGAGTCTCATGGGAGTGTCCCTTCAAGAAATGTTTTTGTCTTATCACATGGCTTCAGTGATGTCATTGTGTGGGTGGAGCTGGGCTGTGGCTCTGCTTTTTACTTTTGTTTTGAGGTTCTGGACTGGTTTGAACTGCACAGGTTGAAAGAAGTGTTTCTCTATCTTCATTTTAAAAGCTGTTTCCAGACTGCGCGATAACTTAAAAGAGATAATTGCTTTCTGGGAGGAATTCAAACCTGCTGTTTGAAGAGGGGAACAGAGCATCAATAACAAGTCTCATACCAGTAAGAGTGCCGTGTGCTGGGCCACACCTTTGAAAAGGGGTTTCTGGTTTTACTTGGATTTTGTTATTGAATTGGAACAGTTAAGGGGGAATTCATTAAGGATTATATATAGATTACTGTAGGTGTGTGGGGTCTTTATGTTTGTAGTCGATAATAATTCTTACTGTGTGTGTTTATAAAAATGTGAACTAAATTCTTAGAATAAAACTTGTTTTCTTTTTGATTAAAAGTGCCGAAGAAGTTCGTTGAATAACACCTGAAAGGAAGGCTCTTGTGCTCATCTTAGCCAAATTCAACATAAAGGTTGCAGGTCAGGTGGACTCCATAATATGCTTTGGATTTGTTAAACCCTGGCCCATAAAAGGATGTTTCCTCATGTGGGCGAGTGCAGAACTGGGAGAGGGCAATGTTTTAAAATTCAGGTGTGGAGATGCCGGCGTTGGACTGAGGTGAGCACAGTAAGAAGTCTTACAACATCAGGTTAAAGTCCAACAGGTTTGTTTCGAACACTAGCTTTCGGAGCGCTGCTCCTTCCTCAGGTGAATGAAGAGGTATGTTCCAGAAACATATATATAGACAGATTCAAAGATGCCAGACAATGCTAGGAATGTGAGCATTAGCAGGTGATTAAATCTTTACAGATCCAGAGATGGGGTAACCCCAGGTTAAAGAGGTGTGAATTGTGTCAAGCCAGGACAGTTGGTAGGATTTCGCAGGCCAGATGGTGGGGGATGAATGTAATGTGACATGAATCCCAGGTCCCGGTTGAGGCCGCACTCATGTGTAACTTGGCTATAAGTTTCTGCTCGGCGATTCTGCGTTGTCGCGCGTCCTGAAGGCCGCCTGCGAAATCCTCCCAACTGTCCTGGCGTGACACAATTCACACCTCTTTAACCTGGGGTTACCCCATCTCTGGATCTATGAAGATTTAATTACCTGCTAATGCTCGCATTCCAAGCATTGTCTGGCATCTTTGAATTGTTAAAATTAAGGGGTATAGGACAGAGATGAGGAGAAATTATTTCTCTCAGAGGGTTGTGCGACTTCGGGACTCCCTGCCTCAGGAGGCGGGGGCTGGTCATTGAATGTTTTCAAGGTAGGGAATAAATAGATTCTTGTTAGGCGAGGGGATCAAAGGTCATTGGGGTGGTGGTGGGTGGAGGTAGATGGAGAATGTGGAATTTGGATTACACACAGATCGTCCAATGATCCGATCGAATGGCGGAGCCGGCCTCAAGGGGCTCTTATTGTGTCTGTTCTTGCAAACGCACCTTGCTGAGCACTCTCGCCATCTCGAACGTCCCCACCGTGTCCATGTTGGCTGCGACGATGGGGATGCCGCTGTACGACTGTTTGGAGTTCCGGAACGTGAACGATCGCAGCAGGTCCACCTGGGGAGGGAGATGGGGGGAAAAGAAAGGGGGGGGGGGGTGGGAGGAAATGCAAACTAGGGTCAACAAGGAAAATCAAAAGGGAAACACCTTCCCACCGCATTCTGATAGGTTCAACCGCGCAAGACGGCGCTGTTGCGAGGGCACATGTCCACAGCTCCCCACCCGTCGGGAAGGTGCTTGCTTGCTTGCATTTGTTGTCCAGGCCAAATTTCCCCATGAACGGAGTGAGCTCGCTCAGCCATTTCAGAGAGTGGGGCAGTTAAGTCAAGAGTAGGGATCTGGATCCATGTGGGCCAGACCGAGTAAAGATGTTTTTCCAACAATCACGGTCACCATTAGACTTTCAGACCACAAAATGTAGGAGCAGAAGTAGGCCATTCGGCCCATCGCATTTGCTCCACTGTTTCAGTGAGATTGTGACCGATCCGATGTGATAATCCTCAACTCCACTTTCCCGCCTTATCCCCATAAACCCTCGATTCCCTCACCGATTAAAAATCTGTCTGTCTCGGCCTTGAACATACTTAACGGCCCAGCCTCTACAGCTCTCTGCGGGAAAGAATTCCACACATTCACCCCCCTCCGAGAGATAAATTCCTCCTCATCTCTGTCTGAATCGGGCGGCCCCCTTACTCTGAGATTCTGTCCTCTGGTCCTAGACTCTCCCAGAAGAGGAAGCATCCTCTCAGCATCGACCCTGTCAAGCCCCCTGAGAATCCTGTCTGTCTCAATAAGGTCGCCTCTCATTCTTCTAAACTCCAATGAGGACAGGCCCAACCTACTCAACCTCTCCTCCATACCCGCGATCAACCAGGTGAACCTTCTCTGGACAGCCTCCGGATTATGAATTGATCTGCCGTGGAGGGATTCGAACCCGGCCGCCCCTAGCATCAGGTCAGGTCTCTGGATCGGTCGTCCAGTGATAATGTCACCATCTCCCACAGAGAGCCACCCTGCTCCCTCACCCGCATGAGGAGAAATACATGGGTGGTCACAAAACGGTTAGGGCATGGAGCGAGACCTTGGGCTCACGGTGGTCTGTAGTGGGTTGCCAGGTGAGCAATTAACCCAGTGCTAGTTCTCCGAAACCCCCCAGCCGTTTTCTTTAGAATACCCAATTCTTTTTTTTCCCCCCAATTAAGGGGCAAATTAGTGTGGCCAATCCACCTACCCTGTACATCCTTTTGGGTTGTGGGGGTGAGGCCCATGCAGACACGGGGACAATGTGCAAACTTCCACACAGGCATTGATCCAGGGCTAGGATCGGCGCCGTGAGGCAGCAGTGCTAACCACTGCGCCACCGTGCTGCCCTGCATTCTTCCTATTCAGGTAACAGTCCAATTCCCTCTCAAACACCTTGAATGAACCACCGTGCCGCTCGAATCACCTCATCGTTGTCAATCCTTCCGCCATTGGGAGCGGTTTCTCCCCCTCTCCACTATGTCCTGACAACCAGACCTCCCCCCCCCCCCACCCCCCGCCCCCGGGCGTGATTTCGAATGCCTCCATCAAATCTCCTCTCAATCTTCTCTTCGTGGAAAACAATCTAAACCTCTCTCAATCTGTCCCCATAACTGCAGTTCCTATCGGGCCTGGGTCCATTCTTCTGAATCTTTTCTGCACCCTCTCTCTCGGCGGAGCGGCGGCACAGTGGTTAGCACTACTGCCCCACAACGCCAGGGACCCGGCTTCGATTTGGCCTTGGGAGACGGTGTGGAGTTCGCACTGTGTCTGCGGTGCTCCGGTTTCCTCCCACAGTACAAAGTAGCGCGGGTGGGGTGGATTGGCCTCGCTAAAATTGCCCCTCAGGGCGGGGTTGCAGAAATAGGGCGGGGGATTGAGTCCAGGTAGGGTGGTTGTCCGAAGGGTGGGTGTAGACTCGACAGGCCGAATGGCCTCCTTCTGCACCGTAATGATTCTATGATCTCTCTCTCCCTCTCATAACTTTATGTCCTCCCTAAAGAATGGCCCCTGGAAACTGGACGCTGTAGCACAGGGGCAGCACGGTAGCACAGTGTGGATAGCACTGTAGCTTCACAGCGCCAGGGTCCCAGGTTCGATTCCCCGCTTGGGTCACTGTCTGTGCGGAGTCTGCACGTCCTCCCCGTGTCTGGGTGGGTTTCCTCCGGGTGCTCCGGTTTCCTCCCACAGTCCAAAGATATGTGGGTTAGGTGGATTGGCCAGGTTAAATTGCTCCTTAAGTGTCCAAAAAGGTTAGGATCGGAGGGGTTATTGGGTTACAGGGTTAGGGTGGAAGTGAGGGCTTAAGTGGGTCGGTGCAGACTCGATGGGCCGAATGGCCTCCTTCTGCACTGTATGTTCTAGCTGAGGCCGAGCCGGTATCTTTTACACGATGTTGGTGGTTGTGGGGGGGGGGGGGGGGGCGTAGATCGCAGAATTGTTACGACGGAGGAGGCCATTCGGCTGGTTGCTTCCTCGTCCCGCGGGAGGGTGGGGTGCTCCGGTACCGGGACGGGTCTGCCCAGCCGGGATCGGGCGCCCCGGGGAGGGATCAAAAAGGAACGCCGCGCACCCAGGGGAGACGGGCTGGCCTCTCCCGCCAACGGGGGCGGGCGTGCGGCGAGCAGCCCACCGTCACAAGTTGCCACTCCGCCTCGCCCGGTTCCGCCTGCAGGTCCTCCGGTGGGCGCCAACCGGGGCGGAGGGGTCAGACCATCCTTAGCCGCGTACCTCGCTGCGGCTCTTCAGCGTGCTACGTTTGGGCCGCAGCAAGACGTCCTTGAAGTCCAGCTTGATGTCATTGTCGATTCGGGGCATCCTTGCCCGCCGCGGTCTCCTCTCCTTGTCGCCACTCTTGACTGATGGAGGATTGGGGGGGGGGGGGGGGGGAGGGGAGAGAAGCTGGTTCTCGTCACGTGACCTCCCCGCCGGTGCCAACCTCACCTGCACGTGGCGCTATCCCTCCCCACGTGACCTTGGAATGCCCGACCGTTAGCAGTGGGCAGGCGGCCTGGGGTCTCGCGGGGTCTGTCTCGCTCGCGCGCCCGACGCACGATATGGATCAGCGTCCCGGCGGGGGCGAGGAGAAGGAATGTATGTGTGTGTGTGCGCACGCGCAACCTCCCGCAGGCATTCGAGACCGTCCCCTTCTTCATTTCCTCCCCCTCTCCCCCCAACGCCTGCTGGGAAATGTAGTCCCCCCTCCTCACCCGGCCGAGCGGCGGGCTCCCGGCAAGGCGGCCACATCCTGATTGGCCGGCGGGTTCACCGGATGTGATGCCGCGGCCGCCGGGTAGGGGGATTGGCTGATTGGCTCCCCCCTCCGGCGGCGTGACCCGGATGCGTTTGTGCCCAGCGGGGGTCAAACCGGACGAGAGGAGACGGCGGCAGAGCAACAGCAATCAGCATGTTGATTAAAGTGAAGGTGAGGCTGCGGCGGCGCAGGGAGGGGCGCTCAGTGTCGTCTCCCATTGATGTCCCACTTTACCCCCATTCGCTTTCCCCTTTACCCCCCATTCGCTTTCCCCTTTACCCCCCATTCGCTTTCCCCTTTACCCCCCATTCGCTTTCCCCTTTACCCCCCATTCGCTTTCCCCTTTACCCCCCATTCGCTTTCCCCTTTACCCCCCATTCGCTTTCCCCTTTACCCCCCATTCGCTTTCCCCTTTACCCCCATTCGCTTTCCCCTTTACCCCCCTTTCGCTTTCCCCTTTACCCCCCTTTCGCTTTCCCCTTTACCCCCCATTCGCTTTCCCCTTTACCCCCATTCGCTTTCCCCTTTACCCCCCATTCGCTTTCCCCTTTACCCCCATTCGCTTTCCCCTTTACCCCCCATTCGCTTTCCCCTTTACCCCCATTCGCTTTCCCCTTTACCCCCCATTCGCTTTCCCCTTTACCCCCCATTCGCTTTCCCCTTTACCCTCAATCGCTTTCCCCTTTACCCCCCATTCGCTTTCCCCTTTACCCCCATTCGCTTTCCCCTTTACCCCCATTCGCTTTCCCCTTTACCCCCCATTCGCTTTCCCCTTTACCCCCCATTCGCTTTCCCCTTTACCCCCCATTCGCTTTCCCCTTTACCCCCCATTCGCTTTCCCCTTTACCCCCATTCGCTTTCCCCTTTACCCCCCATTCGCTTTCCCCTTTACCCCCCATTCGCTTTCCCCTTTACCCCCCATTCGCTTTCCCCTTTACCCCCCATTCGCTTTCCCCTTTACCCCCCATTCGCTTTCCCCTTTACCCCCCATTCGCTTTCCCCTTTACCCCCCATTCGCTTTCCCCTTTACCCCCCATTCGCTTTCCCCTTTACCCCCCATTCGCTTTCCCCTTTACCCCCCATTCGCTTTCCCCTTTACCCCCCATTCGCTTTCCCCTTTACCCCCCATTCGCTTTCCCCTTTACCCCCCATTCGCTTTCCCCTTTACCCCCCATTCGCTTTCCCCTTTACCCCCCATTCGCTTTCCCCTTTACCCCCCATTCGCTTTCCCCTTTACCCCCCATTCGCTTTCCCCTTTACCCCCCATTCGCTTTCCCCTTTACCCCCCATTCGCTTTCCCCTTTACCCCCCATTCGCTTTCCCCTTTACCCCCCATTCGCTTTCCCCTTTACCCCCCATTCGCTTTCCCCTTTACCCCCCATTCGCTTTCCCCTTTACCCCCCATTCGCTTTCCCCTTTACCCCCCATTCGCTTTCCCCTTTACCCCCCATTCGCTTTCCCCTTTACCCCCCATTCGCTTTCCCCTTTACCCCCCATTCGCTTTCCCCTTTACCCCCCATTCGCTTTCCCCTTTACCCCCCATTCGCTTTCCCCTTTGCACCCCATTCGCTTTCCCCTTTGCACCCCATTCGCTTTCCCCTTTACACCCCTGCTTCACACCTCCCACAGCTTGCCCACAGATCATAGAATTACACAATTGCTATGGAACAGAAGGAGGCAGTTTTGCCCGTCCTGCCTGCACCGTCTCTCCAAACGACGTGACTTTGTGCTGTTCTGCTGCGTTTGTCCCCGTCACCCCCCTGCACATTGTTTCTACACGAATAATCGCCCATCTCCCTCTCGGACGCCCCGATTGAACCTGCCTCCACCACACTTCCAGACAGTGCATTCCAGACCCCGACCACTCGCTGTGTGAAAAAGGAGTTTTCTCAAATCACATTTGCTTCTTTTGCAAATCTCTTCCGATCTGCGCCCTCTCGTTCTCATCACGGAGCCGGAACAGTTTCCCCCCGTCCGCTCTGTCCAGGCCCCACCTCATGATTTTGAACATCTCTATCAAATCCCCTCTCAGCCGCCTTCTCTCCAAGGAGAACAGTCCCAACCTCTCCAATCTATCCCCATAACTGAAGTTTCCCATCCCCGGAACCATCCTTGTAAACCTCTTCTGTGCTCTCTCTTCAATGTGTTCACATCCTTCCTGTAGTGTGGCCCCCAGAACTACACAATGTTCCAACTGAGTTCTTGTACAAGTTCAGCATAACCTCCTTGTTCTTGTACTCTATGTCCCTATTAATATAGCAAACTCACCATAGTCCCAGATGATCATAGGCTGCTTTCCCCTTTGAGGGGGAGAGCTGACTGGTCTGCTTTTCCTACCTACCAAAATGCATCACCTCACACTTCTCCACATTGAACTTTATCTGCCCACTCCACCAACTTGTCTATGTCCTTTTGAAGTTCTACACTGTCCTCTTCGGTTTCCAAGTTTCGAGTCATCCGTAAACTTTGAAATTGTCCCTTGCCCAGCAAGATCATTAATATATACCTGGAGAAGCAAGGGCCCGAATACTGACCCCTGGGGAACCACCAGTACAAATCTTCCTCCATCCTGAAAAATACCCATTGACCATTACTCTCTGCTTCCTATTACACAGCCATTTTGTGTCCACGTTGCTACTGTCCCTTTTATTCCATGAGCTATAACTTCTCGCAAAGTCTGCTGTGTGGCATTGTATCGAATGCCTCTTAAATGTCCATGTACACCACTTCAACAGCATTACCCTCTTCGACCATTTCTGTTACCTTTTCAAAAATATCCTGCAAGTTAGTTAAACGCCATTTCCCCTTTAGAAATCCATGCCAGGACTGGTGTGAACATTACTGTTCACACCATATTTTTCCATGTGGCTACTAGTTCTATCCCAAGTAATTACTTCGAGAAGCTTGTCCACTACTATGTTAAGCTGACTGGTCTGTAATTGCTGGGACTTGTGCGTACAACCTTTTTTTGAACAAGGGTGCAATCTTTATAATTCTTTAGTCCTAGACTGGAAAGTTATGGCCAGTGCCCCTGCAGTTTCCATTCTCGTTTCCTTTGATACCCTTGGATGGACTTCATTTGGCGCCGAGGACCTGGGTTCGATCCTGGCCCCAGGTCACTCACTGTCCGTGTGGAGTTTGCACATTCTGCATGGGACCCACCCCCACAAACTCAAAAGATGTGCAGAGTAGGTGGATTGGCCATTCTAAATTGCTCCTTAACTGGGAAAAAAAAGATTTGGGTTCTCTAAATTAAAAAAAAAAAAAAGAGGTTTACTTCATCTGGTCCCCGGTGCTCATGTCAATCACCGACAGTTTATCCAATGTTTCCTCTCTTATCAATTTTGAAGCCTTCAATTGATGGAGTTTCCTCCGTGGCCTGGGTCGCATCCACCTCCTTGAGGGCTGGTTTCGCTCCATTGGCTGGACTGCTGGTTCGTGATGCGGAGCGAGGCCAACAGGTTCAATTCCCGTACCAGCTGCGATTATTCATTAAGGCCCCGTCTTCTCAAACTTGTCCCTTGCCTGAGATGTGGTAATCCTCAGGTTAAATCACCACCAGTCAGCTCTTTCCCCCCCCCCCCCTCAAAGGGGGCCGTTGGTCAACTGGTACTGTGGCAACTTTACTTACTTAGCACCTACCTCTTTGGTAAAGACTGATGCAAAGTATTAATTTAATACCTCAGCCAGGCCTCCATGTGTAAATTTCTTTTAAGGTGTTATGGGCGAGGCGTTTTCAGAACCCCAAAATGTATCATGGAGTTCAACCAACCTCTCCCTTTAATGGATTTGTTGCTTTTCCTGGCACACGGCTTTTTCCCAGGTGTGGAATTTCAATTATGGACACGTGGGTTTTTAAAAAATATATATTTTATTCAAAATTTTGTGGCCAAACATAACAGTACATAGTTTTTCTTTTGAACAACAACAAAGCAATATAAATAACAGTGGCCAATTTTAAACAAATAAATAAATAACATATAAACAAAAACAAAACCAAGTGGCAACTGCCTTGTCAAAAATAGTTACTCTCCAAAGGTACAATCCAATATACATTACCTATTACAAGTGTCTATACATATACAATGACATCTCTGAGAGTCTGTCCAGTTCCTTCCCCCCCCCCCCCCCCCCTCCCCCCTGGGCTGCTGCTGTTGTCTTCTTCTTTTCCATTCCCTCTATCTTTCTGTGAGGTAGTCGACGAACGGTTGCCACCGCCTGGTGAACCCTTGAACCGAACCTCTTAATACGAACTTGATCCGTTCTAACTTTATAAACCCTGCCATGTCGTTTATCCAGGTCTCCACACCCGGGGGTTTGGCTTTCTTCCACATTAACAATATCCTGCGCCGGGCTACAAGGGACGCAAAGGCCAAAACATCAGCCTCTCTCGCCTCCTGCACTCCCGGCTCTTCTGCAACCCCGAATATAGCCAACCCCCTGCTTGGTTTGACCCGGACCCCCACCACCTTCGAAAGCACCTTTGCCACCCCCACCCAGAACCCCTGTAGTGCCGGGCATGACCAGAACATGTGGGTGTGATTCACTGGGCTTCTCGAGCATCTCCCACACCTATCCTCTACCCCAAAAAATCTACTGAGCCGTGCTCCAGTCAAATGCGTCCTGTGTAGAACCATGAATTGTATCAAGCTTAGCCTGGCACACGAGGACGATGAGTTTACCCTACGTAGGGTGTCAGCCCACAGCCCCTCCTCAATCTCCGCCCCCAGCTCTTCTTCCCATTTCCCTTACAGCTCATCTACCATGATCTCCCCCTCGTCCCTCATTTCCCTATATATGTCCGACACCTTACCAAAACCCATGTCTCTGAGCTCACTCTATCCTGCACCTCCTGCGTCGGGAGCTGCGGAAATTCCCTCACCTGTTGCCTCGCGAAAGCCCTCAGTTGCATGTACCGAAATGCATTCCCTTGGGGCAACCCATATTTTTCCGTCAGTGCACCCAGACTCGCAAACGTCCCAGCCACGAACAGATCTCTCAATTGTACTACCCCAGCTCTTTGCCACCCTCCAAATCCCCCATCCATTCTCCCCGGAACAAACCTATGGTTATTTCTTATCGGGGACCGCACCGAGGCTCCCGTCTTTCCCCTATGCCGTCTCCACTGCCCCCAAATTTTCAATGTAGCCACCACCACCGGGCTTGTGGTGTATTTCTTTGGTGAGAACGGCAACGGTGCCATCACCATTGCTTGTAGGCTAGTCCCCCTGCAGGACGCCCTCTCCAATCTCTTCCACGCCGCTCCCTCCCCTTCTCCCATCTACTTATACACCATTGAAACATTGGCGGCCCAGTAATAGTCGTTTAGGCCCCCCCTGTCCCTGCTACGCTGCAAAAATCCCCTCCTCACTCTCAGGGTCTTCCCGGCCCACACAAAACTCATAATACTCTTCTCGATTCTCTTGAAAAAAGCCTTCGTGACCACCACCGGGAGGCACTGAAACACAAAAAGGAATCTCGGGAGGACCACCATTTTAACCGCCTGCACCCTACCTGCCAGTGACGGGGACACCATGTCCCATCTCTTAAAGTCCTCCTCCATCTGTTCCACCAACCGCGTTAAATTAAGCCTGTGTAATATACCCCAATTCTTGGCTATCTGGATCCCCAAGTATCGGAAGTCCCTTGTTACCTTCCTCAACGGTAAATCCTCTATTTCCCTGCTCTGCTCCCCTGGATGCACCACGAACAACTCACTTTTCCCCATGTTCAATTTACCCTGAAAAATCCCCAAACTCCCCAAGTATCCGCATTATCTCTGGCATCCCCTCCGCCGGGTCCGCCACATACAACAACAAATCATCCGCATACAGAGATACCCGGTGTTCTTCTCCTCCCCTGAGTACTCCCCTCCACTTCCTGGAACCCCTCAATGCTATGGCCAGGGGCTCAATCGCCAGTGCAAACAATAATGGGGACAGAGGACATCCCTGCCTCGTTCCTCTATGGAGCCGAAAATAATCAGACCCCCGTCCATTCGTGACCACGCTCGCCATCGGGGCCCTATACAGCAACTGTACCCATCTGATATACCCATCTCCAAAGCCAAATCTCCTCAGCACCTCCCACAAATAATCCCACTCCACTCTATCAAATGCTTTCTCGGCATCCATCGCCACCACTATCTCCGCTTCCCCCTCTGGTGGGGGCATCATCATTACCCCTAGCAGCCTCCGTATATTTGTGTTCAGCTGTCTCCCCTTCACAAACCCAATTTGGTCCTCATGAACCACCCCGGGACACAATCCTCTATCCTCATTGCCATTACCTTGGCCAGAATCTTAGCATCCACTTTCAGGAGGGAAATGGGCCTATAGGACCCGCATTGCAGCGGGTCTTTTTCCTTCTTTAGGAGGAGCGATATCGATGCCTCTGATAAAGTCGGGGGCAGCTGCCCCCTTTCCCTAGCCTCATTAAAGGTTCTCATCAGTAGCGGGGCCAGCAAGTCCATATATTTCCTATAAAATTCCACTGGGAATCCGTCTGGTCCCGGGGCCTTCCCCGCCTGCATACTTCCAATCCCTTTCACTACTTCCTCCGTCTCAATCTGTGCTCCCAGTCCCGCCCTCTCCTGCTCCTCCACCTTAGGAAATTCCAGCTGATCCAGAAAGCACATCATTCTCTCCTTCCCTTTCGGGGGCTGAGCTTCATATAATCTTTCATAAAATGCCTTGAACACTCCATTCACTCTCTCCGCTCCCTGCTCCATCTCCCTCCTCATCTCTCACCCCCCCCATCTCCCTCGCTGCTCCCCTTTTCCTCAGTTGGTGGGCCAGCAACCTGCTCGCCTTCTCCCCATATTCGTACTGTACACCCTGTGCCTTCCTCCATTGTGCCTCTGCATTACCCGTAGTCAACAAGTCAAATTCTGCATGTAGCCTTTGCCTTTCCCTGTACAGTCCCTCCTCCGGTGCCTCCGCATATTGTCTGTCCACCCTCAAAAGTTATTTCAACAACCGCTCCCTTTCCCTACCCTCCTGCTTTCCTTTATGTGCCCTGATAGATATCCGCTCCCCTCTAACCACAGCCTTCAACGCCTCCCAGACCACTCCCACCTGAACCTCCCCATTGTCATTGAGTTCCAAGTACCTTTCAATACACCCCCTCACCCTTAAACACACCCCCTAATCTGCCAATAATCCCATGTCCATTCTCCAGGGTGGGTGCTGTTCTTTTTCTATTTCCTCTCCTATCTCCAGGTCCACCCAATGTGGAGCGTGGTCCGAAATAGCTACAGCCGTGTACTCCGTCCCTGTCACCTTCGGGATCAGTGCCCTTCCCAAAACAAAAAAGTCTATCCGTGAATAGACTTTGTGGACATAGGAGAAAAACGAAAACTCCTTACTCCTAGGTCTAAATCTCCAGGGGTCTACTCCTCCCATCTGCTCCATAAAATCCTTGAGCACCCTAGCTGCAGTCGGCCTCCTTCCGGTCCTGGACCTTGATCTGTCCAGCCCCGGGTCCAGCACCGTATTAAAATCTCCACCCATTACCAACTTTCCCGCCTCTAGGTCCGGGATGCTTCCCAACATACGCCTCATAAAATTGGCATCATCCCAGTTCGGGGCATATACGTTCACTAAAACCACCGCCTCCCCTTGCAATCTGCCACTCACCATCACGTATCTGCCCCCACTATCCGCCACTATGGTCTTTGCCTCAAACATTACCCGCTTCCCCACTAATATAGCCACCCCCCTGTTTTTTGCGTCTAGCCCCGAATGAAACACCTGCCCCACCCATCCTTTGCGAAGTCTGACCTGGTCTATCAATTTCAGATGCGTCTCCTGCAGCATAGCCACATCTGCCTTAAGTTTTTTTAGGTGTGCGAGTACCCGTGCCCTCTTTATCGGCCCGTTCAGCCCTCTCACATTCCACGTGATCAGCCGGGTTGGGGGGCTCTTTACCCCCCCCCCTTGTCGACTAGCCATCTCCTTTTTCAATCCAGCTCCTCACCCGGTTCCCACGTAGCCGTATCTCCCCCCAACGGCGCCCTCCCGCCCCGACCACCCCACCCCATATCAGCTCGCCCTTCTCCCCAGCAGCAGCAACCCAGTTAACCCCCCCCCCCCCCGCCAGAAGTCAGCAAACTCTGGCCGACCTCGGCTTCCCCCCGTGACCTCGGCCCCCACTGTGCGAGGCCCCCTCCTTCCTGCTTCCCTGTTCCTGCCATGATTACCATAGCGCGGGAACAAAGCCCGCGCTTCCCATTTGGCCCCGCCCTCAATGGCCGGCGCCCCCAGCTCCTCATCCTCCCTCCCTCCCTCCCTCCCCCACGACATGGGGAAGAGCGAAAAGTTACAAGGTCGCAGGATTAACAACTTGGGAAATCATCTCTTCCCCCATTTCACCCCACGTAATCACCCCACCACTTTGTCCCAAACGTTCTTTTTCTAGCCCGCTTATTCCAGTTTCTTCTCGACAATAAATGTCCATGCCTCTTCTGCCGTTTCGAAGTAGTGGTGTTTCCCTTGATGTGTGACCCACAGTCTTGCCGGCTGCAGCATTCCAAATTTAACCTTCCTTTTGTGCAGCACCGCCTTGGCCCGATTAAAGCTCGCCCTCCTTCTCGCCACCTCCGCACTCCAATCTTGATATACGCTGATCACCGCGTTCTCCCACCTACTGCTCCGGGTTTTCTTTGCCCATCGGAGGACCATCTCTCTGTCCTTATATCGGAGAAATCTCACCACTATGGCTCGAGGAATTTCTCCAGCCCTCGGTCTTCGCGCCATAACTCGATAAGCTCCCTCCACCTCCAACGGGCCCGTCGGGGCCTCCGATCCCATTAACGAGTGAAGCATCGTGCTCACATATGCCCCGACGTCCGCCCCCTCTGCACCCTCGGGAAGACCAAGAATCCTTAAATTCTTCCTCCTCGCATTATTCTCCAGCACCTCCAGCCTTTCCACACACCTTTTGTGTTGTGCCTCGTGCATCTCTGTCTTCACCACCAGGCCCTGTATGTCGTCCTCATTCTCGGCAGCCTTTGCCTTCACGACCCGAAGCTCCCGCTCCTGGGTCTTTTGCTCCTCCTTTAGCCTTTCAATCACCTGTAATATCGGAGCCAACAGCTCCTTCTTCATCTCCTTTTTAAGTTCTTCCACGCAGCGCCGCAGGAACTCTTGTTGGTCAGGGCCCCATATTAAACTGCCTCCTTCCGACGCCATCTTGCTTTGTGCCTGCCTTCCTGGCCGCTGCTCTAGAGGAACGTGGGTTTTTAAACACAAAATACTGTTTATTCCATGAACTCAACTTAACATCTTAAATAAACATTGGCTCTCTTAACACCCCTTTCTTCAAAGATAACTCAGAAAATATTGCTACAGTAAATAACTCCTTAAACTGTTCCTTCAAACTTCCAAGAGACTTAACACCTTTAAACAGTATCACATCGGGTAAAAGGCTTCACTGTCATAAGTTTAAAGCACCCAAATGGTCCAGAGATAGTCTTTCATGTGAGAGATCCAGCTCACTGCAAACACAGACAGACACACCAGCTCTGTTCCAAAACTTGCAGCTCTCTGGGAACATACAGACACGCACACACTGCTTTTTAAACCGAAACTAAAAACCTGCAAAATGGCTGACCTGAGCTGAGCTCTACCCACTCTATGACAGCACTGTTTTCTTAAAGGTACATTGCTTAAACATCCAGTTCTTAAAGGCACTCGCATGACACCTCCCCACAAGAAAAAAAAAAACCATCAGCTTCAAGATGGTTTCATTTTTCATTTTTGCATCCTCTACTAAGAAATGTACACAGTAAATATACCTTTTCGCTTTTTAAAAAAAAAAAAAACCAACACATGCAAACGGGTATAATAATATAGTCCATTTTTCTTTGTTCTTCCTCCAACCGAAATCCTTCTCGATTGACAGTCTCTTTGAACAAAGTCTCTGCACGATCCCTCCACTCCTCGCCGTTTCTCTTCAGAATCAAATAATTTAGTTCAATCTGACCACAGAGTCCCTTGCAATTCTCCAGTACAGGAACATTGGTGATCACAGCTTTCAGGCAGCCAAATGCCTGTTGAAAGTCCGCTGTCCATTGAAATTTTTTAGGTTTCTTTAGCAAGTCCATCAGTGGAGTAATCACGCCACAAAACCTTTGCACAACTGTTCGATCAAATCCACTCATGCTAAGAAATCGCATTATTTCCCTTCGTCTTGAGGGTATCGGACACTCCGCAAGGAAAGTGATTCGGGCTTCTCCAAATTCACTTTCGGCTAGGTCCATCACCAAACCCCCCACGTGAAGTTGATCGAAGAACTCCATACGATGGTTTAAATGTTCTTCCCATGTCTGGAAGTTGGAAATAAAAGCAGATTGTCCCACTTTCTCCATGGAATCCTTCAATAGTGGGATAGAGTAAGAGTCCGTTCTTGTAACTGCATTCACCTTTCTATAGTCCCCAAACAACCGTTGGGTACCCTCTGATTTAGGTACCATCACTATGGGTGAGCTCCATTGACTGCAACCCACTTCAATTATGCCATTCTTCAGCATACTCTCAATCTCTCTGTTAACCTGTGCCAATTTTAAAGGATTAAGTTGTTGCTGATTTTCTCCTTGGTTCAATTGCTCTGTTTTATAACCTTTGCTCTCGAGTCGCCAGGTATCTTTATGATACCGCCACGAGGTTCAAGTCGGAGTAATGATCAATAATCCAATACACCGATTAGTAAGATTTAAATCAAAGCACATTTATTATACACCGTAATCGCTACTCATGCACAAATTCTACGTCTAAGCTACTTCTACAACTAACAGGCCTATACTTAGCTTCGGACTGGCCCACCAGGTCAGGGAACCAAATGGCCTTTCGTTAGGGTTCTGAGCCTGCGGGATTCGAAGTTGGTACAGATTGGTAGCTAGGAGTGCCTATCTCGTAGCGAGCGTTGAATTAAGACTTATGATTTCGATCTTCACTGCTCTGGTCACGGTCAATGTTGGTTCGTTGTTGCTGGGTGACCCGGGCAAGAAGAAGAGCTGAAGAGAGCGAAGAGGTGGAGAAGAAGAGAGCGATTTGAACTTGGGGCTCAATTCTTATAGTCCCCAGGGCTTCCCGCCTTTCGGGGCGGACCCTGTACCTGGTCCCAAGTGATTGGACTTTGTCCCAAACGCTTGGTTCGATTTTCTCCAATGCTGGAGTGGTTCCCTGATCGATGGGCGGTCTTGAGGTGCTCGCTCACCTCCTTTTGTGTAGGCTCCTGCTGGCGCCAAAGAGTCTGGTTTTGCTTTGTGTCTAAATGTTGCTTATTGTTCCTGGGGATTGTTCATTAGTATGCAGATGGCTGGTGTTTTGTTATGCTGATGGTTGCTGGTATCGATATTGTCTGGCCTTTCCAGAGGTAAATACACAGCCAACCTGCAGCTGCTGGTTTTTGTCTTGTTGGCTGACTTTCCCATCAGCCTTTGCCGTTCGCCATTTTGAATCAGGAGTTGGCCATTTTAAGTGGCTACAAAGTCTATATGGATGTTGTTTGAGAGGAACAGCATTTCCCACATCTACATCATGTATAGCCATTTTAGTACTTCCCAGTTTATCTTTACAAACTTGCCCATGTGATATCAATGACTCTTTCAGGTCAGTTTATTTTTCCTCTGGAAGGTAACTTAACAATTCATCCCAATTTTTAAGAACATCCTCATTTTCCAATTTAATTTGAGGTATGTCAAATTCACAGTCATCTGGATTTGGTTCGTCACTTTGAGTTAGAATCATTAAAACCTCCTTTTTCTCTCCTTCCCTTTCAAAGTACCTTTTAAGCATATTCACATGACACACTCAGTGAGTCTTCCTTCTATCTGGTGTTTTTACCACATAATTCACCTCACTTAATTTCCTTTCAATCTGATATGGTCCACAAAACCTAGCTTTTAAAGGCTCCCCTACCACTGGTAACAACACTAAAACTTTATCCCCACTGGCAAAACGACGAACTTTGGATTTCTTGTCCGCTACCCGTTTCATCACGTTTTGTGCAACTTTCAAATGTTGTCTAGCTAATTCACCTCTATCTAATCGTTCCCTAAAATTTGATACGTAATCCAATAGTGTAATTTCCGACTTCTCACCCACCAATTTTTCCTTAATCAATTTAAGTGGTCCTCTTACCTGATGACCAAAAATTAGTTCAAAAGGACTGAATTTGGTAGACTCATTAGGTGCATCCCTAATTGCAAACAATACGAGTGGGATTCCTAATCCCAATCCTCTGGATAATCTTGACAATACGCCCTCAACATTGTCTTTAATGTCTGATGCCACCTTTATAACGCTCTCTGCGATTCTGGATGGTACGCAGTTGATGTAAATTGTTTTATTCCTAAACTATCCATAACTTCTTTGAATGACTTTGAAGTAAAATTTGATC
Source organism: Scyliorhinus torazame (assembly GCF_047496885.1). Lineage (NCBI taxonomy): Eukaryota > Metazoa > Chordata > Chondrichthyes > Carcharhiniformes > Scyliorhinidae > Scyliorhinus > Scyliorhinus torazame. The sequence continues at coordinate 137,270,693 of NC_092711.1, forward strand.
CGTGATCCGATTGAATTTCTGTGGGTAGTCCATATCTAGTAAAGAATTTAAGTAACTCCTCCACAATCCTTTTAGCTGTAATATTACGTACTGGAATGGCCTCTGGAAACCTAGTAGACACATGCATTACAGTCAAAAGATATTGATTCCCACTTTTTGTTTTAGGAAGCGGTCCTACACAATCGATTAGGACCCTTGTAAAAGGTTCCTTAAATGCTGGAATGGGTATTAAGGGCGCTTGTTTTTTTAACTGCTTGAGGTTTCCCTATCACTTGACATGATTGACAATTTAACTACATCTTGATGTAGTCCAGGCCAATAAAAATGTTTCTGGATATTAGCTTGAGTTTTCCTCATTCCCAAATGACCTCTCACTGGTACGTCATGTGCAACTCGCAGCAACACCTTTTTATACCCTACCGGCAATACTACTTGATGAACTTCTGCCCACTTTTCATCCGCCTGCATATGTACAGGTCTCCATTTTCTCATCAAGACATCATTTTTACGTTAATAACCCTCTGGTATACTCTCAGATTCCTCTTCCGTACATGTTTTCTGATATATCTTTTTTTTCTACATCTTTCTGTTGTAACTCCGCCAATTTTCCTGAACTAAAAATATCTGCCTCATCCTCCACCTGTTCTTGTTCTTTTTCAACCATTCCATCAAAAATCGTTTCTGATAATTGCACTTCAACTTCAACTTCACTCTTTGATTTCTCCTCTTGTTTTAACCTGTGACTTTGCGACCTTGTTACTACACAATCTGGAAAAGTCCCAGGATATTCGTCCTTCAACGCTTCAGTTGACTGATTTTCCAATGGCTTATCAACCACAGTAGGCATCACTCCCACCTGCGATCCAGCTATATCATTACCCAAGATAAACTGTATTCCTGGACAAGAGTTTATCTATTACTCCTACTACCACTTCACCACTCTTCACTGGACTTTCCAACCTTACCTTATAGAATGGAACACTACTCCTCTCACCCTGAATTCCACGTATCACCTTTTCTGGCAACATTCTTCTCAAACTACATAATTCCTCATCTCTTACCATTAAAGATTGACTAGCCCCTGTATCTCTTAAAATTGTGTCTTCTTTACCTGCTCCTCCTAATGCACATGAGTAAACTTTACCCACACAAGTAAATTCTTTAAAGACATCAGGCACCTTCTTAACAATTACTTCTTGAACAGGCTGTACAATCGTTTGCACCTCCTTCGCTTCCCTTGGGCTTTCATTTACCACTCTAACAAACCCCACTGTCTTATCCTGTTTTACCACATCATCCTTCCCAGTGCTTTTCTTCAACGACCAACACTGACTTTACATGGCCTAGTTTATTACAGTGAAATATTACAGTGAAAACATCTGAAACTTTTCATTTCTTTTCCACCCTCCTGGATTTCTTTTTTAATCTGAGGTACACTCTCTTTATTGTCTCCCATCAGATTACCTTTACCACTTGAGTATTTCTCATGACCCCAGTTTCTATCCCTCACCGGCTGAAACTGATGTCGGAAACCAATCTTTGATTTATAAACTAATTCATAATCATCTGCCATTTCCGCTGCTAATCTCACAGTTTTAACCCTCTGTTCTTCCACATGCGTTCTCACTACATCAGGAATTGAATTTTTAAACTCCTCCAAAAGTATACTTTCTCTGAGAGCTTCATATGTTTTGTCTATTTTCAAAGCCCTTATCCACCTATCAAAATTACTCTGTTTGAGCCTTTCAAACTCCACGTATGTTTGACCAAATTCTTTCCTTAAATTTCTAAACCTTTGTCTGTAAGCTTCAGGCACTAGTTCATATGCACCCAAGATGGATTTCTTCGCCGCCTCATACGTCCCAGATACCTCCTCCGGTCGTGATGCAAACACTTCACTAGCTCTACCTACCAGCTTTGTTTGAATCAGTAACACCCACATGTCCTGTGGCCATTTCATTTGTTTAGCTACCTTCTCAAATGAAATGAAAAAGGCTTCCACTTCCTTCTCGTCAAACCTTGGCAATGCTTGGACATAGTTAAATAGATTCCCACCAAGCCTTCGACTATGATGCTCTTTCTCACGATCCTCATCACCATCCTCCAACTGTACGTTTCCCTTTACGTCTGCCAATTTTAACTGATTGTCATGTTTCATGGCCATTTTCTGAAGTTCAAACTCTCTCTTTATCTTTTTCCCTAATCTGTGTCTCCCTTTCTCTTTCTTTTTGTTCTGCTAGGGCTATTCTTTCTTTTATCCTTTCTTCTCCTTTTCTTTTTCCTCTCTCTCTCTTTCTTTTTCCTCACTCTCTCTTTGTTTCTTTTTCCTCTCTCTCTCACTCTTGTATGCCAACCGCTTTAATTCTTTCTCATGTTCCATTTGTTTAATTTGCAACTGAATTTTTGCCATTTCCAATGAGTCAAACTCTATCGCAGGCAACTTTAAATACTTAACCAGCGCCAAAATTACCTCATCCTTTCACATTTTGTCAGGTAATGTTAACTGCAATGTTCATGCCAAATCTAACAGTCTGCTTTTTGTTTCTGTCCATAAGGTACTATGTGTGACATTCTCCACCCCCAAAAATTTCTGAGCCTCTGAAAGAGCCATTGTTCACAGCACTCTCCCCACTTAAACTAAAATACCACACCGGAAAAACAACAATCCTTCACTGTCTTTAAGTTCACAAAAGCCAATCCAATAGATAGACTTTTATCCCCCTCGAGCCCCCAATTGTTATGGGCGAGGCGTTTTCAGAACCCCAAAATGTATCATAGAGTTCAACCAACCTCTCCCTTTAATGGATTTGCTGCTTTTCCGAGCACATGGCTTTTCCCCCTCGGTGTGGGATTACAATTATGGACACGTGCGTTTTTAAACACAAAGCACTGTTTCTTCCATGAACTCAACTTAACATCTTAAATAAACATTAGATCTCTTAACACCCCTTACTTCAAAGATAACTCAGAAAATATTGCAACAGTAAATAACTCCTTAAAATGTCCCTTCAAACTTCCAAGAGACTTAACACCTTTAAACAAAATCACATCAGGTTAAAGGCTTCACTATCATAAGTTTAAATCACCCAAATGATCCAGAGATAGTCTTTCATGTGAGATCCAGCTCACTGCAAACACAGACACACACCAGCTCTGTTCCGAAACTTGCAGCTCTCTGGAAACACACAGACACGCACACACTGCTTTTTAAATCGAAACTAAAAACCTGCAAAGTGGCTGAGCTCCACCCACTCTATGACAGCACTGTTTTCTTAAAGATACATTGCTTAAACATTCAGTTCTTAAAGGCACTCTCGCATGACAAAGGCCCCAAATCGGGCCTACACCATTTGCCACCTTTTACAATTCATATGCCTATATAAGATTTCGGGATTCCCTTTTATGTTGGCTGCCAGTCTTTTCTCATAACCCCTCTTTGCTTCTCTAATGAGCTTTATCCTCCCCTCTCTGGGACTCCTGTATGCCTCTTATTTCTTAACTATATATATTTTTCCAATTAAGGGGCAATTTAGCATGGTCAGTCCACCTATCCTGCATATTTGTTGTGCTGTGAGGGTGAGACCCACACAGACACGGGGAGAATGTGCATACTCCACGGGGACGGTGACCTGGGGCTGGGATCGAACCCAGGTCCTCAGCGCCGTGAGGCAGCAGTGCTAGCCACCCGCCTCAACTATATTTTCTACCTGACACAAGTCATAAACCAACTTTTTCTTCCTTACCTTAATTTCTATCTACGTTTTCATCCAAGAAACTCTGGATTTGTTTGCCGTACTTTTCCCGTTTAAGGGAATATACCTTGACTGTGACCGGACCATTTATGTTGTGAGGGTAGCCCATTATCTTGGAGAGACCACACCTGGAGTATTGTGTACAGTTTTGGTCTCCTTATCTGAAGAAGGATGTTCTTGCTCTAGAGAGAGTGCAGCAAAGGTTTACCAGGACTGGGATGGCCGGACTGACGTCTGAGGAGAGATTAATGAGGGGGGGGATCTCATAGAAATTTAGAAAATTCTAACAGGACTACACAGGGTAGATGCAATAAAGATGTTCCTGATCGTAGGGTTGCCCAGAACAAGGGGTCACAGTCTGAGGATACAGGGTAGACCATTTAGGACAGAAATAAGGAGAAATGCCTTCACCCAGTGGTGAGCCTGTGGAATTCATTACCACAGATGGGAGTTGAGGCCAAAAACATTTTATGTTTTCAAGAAGCAGTTAAATATAGCACTTAATGACTCCCAGTGGCGGCATGTAGAGGGGAAATCGCACGTTGGTGGCTCCCTCTCGAGGCATATTATTAGGAGGTTTAAAATCCGGTCGAAAGTTGGCTAGTGAACGGAAGTGAGGTGGGGGGGAGGGGCTGCGGGTATTGGAGCCTGGTGAGCAGGTTTCGATGGGCCTAAGGTGAGAAACGGGGGGGGGGGGGGGGGGGGGATCGATTCTGGGAGGTGTTTTTTCGAGAGGAAGTGCAGGGGGGATTCTGGGAGAGGGAGGGGTTTCGATATTAATAATGGATTGGGGCGGGTCAGGCTCTTGGGGGCAGGGCCCGGTGGTATGATGATGGTGGATAAGAAGGGGGGGCTGAGACCCCCGGTTAGGATAGTCACGTGGAACGTGAGCGGGTTGGGAGGTCCAGTCAAGAGGTCAAGCGTGCTTGCGCACCGTAAAAGTTAGAAGGCCGATGTAGCAATGCTGCGGGAGACTCATTTTTTTGTTTTTTTTTTAAATTAAATTTAGTGTACCCAATTCATTATTTTCCAATTAAGGGGCAATTTAGAGTGTTCAATCCTTGCACATCTTTGGGTTGTGAAACCCACGCAGACACGGGGAGAATGTGCAAACTCCACGCGGACAGTGACCCAGAGCCGGGATCGAACCTGGGACCTCGGCGCCATGAGGCAGCAGGGCTAACCAACTGCGCTACAGTGCTGACCTGCAGGAGACTCACTTGAGGGTGAAGGATCAAGTGAGACTTAAAAAGAGCTGGGTTAGTCAGGTGTTTCACTCTGGATTTGACGGAAGGGCTCGAGGAGTAGCGGTAATGGTCAGCAAAAGGGTACAGTTCCAGATGGAGAAGGTGGTTGCAGATCAGGGGGTAGGTATGTGATTGTGACAGGGCGCTGGAGGGTAGGCTAGTGGCACTGGCAAGTGTATAGGGTCCCAATTGGGATGATGTAGGATTTGTCAAGAAGGTGTGTGGGGCCATCCCCAACTTGGATTCACATGAGCTGATTATGGGGGGTGACTGGAACTTGGTGCAGGAGCCAAAATTGGACAGATCACGGCCGCGCTCGCTAGTCCCGTCAGGGGGCCACGGCGTTGGCTGGGCTAATGGAGGAAATGGGAGGGGTGGATCCTTGGGAGGTTTCTGCACCCGAGGGAGTGGGAGTGCTCGTTTTTCTCAGCGGTCCATAAGGTGTACTCGTGGATCGACTTTTTCATGGTGGGGAAGGCGCTGCTGGCTGGGATTAAGGGGTCGGCGTACTCTGCAATTGCAATATCAGATCATGCTCCACATTGGGTGTATATGGTACTGGAGAATGGGGTAGCGCAGAGGCCGGGGTGGAAATTAGATGTGGGACTGTTGGGGGAATGAGGGTTCTGTGACAAAATTGAAAAAGTAATTGAGGAATATGTAAGTTTTAACTGCACGGGTGAGGTTGTTTGGGAGGCTCTAAAGGCGGTGGTGAGGGGTGAGGTGATCACGTCTAAGGCTAGGCTAGACACAGAGGAGAGGTTGGAGCATCAGAGGGTAATAGACGAGATGCTGGAGGTAGATAGGAAGTATGCAGAAGATGGGGGACCCAGCGAAGTTGGAAAAGAGGAAGGAATTTCAGGCAAGCTTTGACCGACTATCTACCAGGAAGGCAATATGCAAGGGGTTCAGTTTACAAGCATGGAGAGAAGCTATGTTCGTGGGTCAGGGCAGGCTAGTTGGTGGTGGCTCCGGATCAGATTAATAAGGTCTTTGAGGAATTCTGAGAGGTTGTACAGGTCAGAGCCACCTGGGGGAGGCTGGGAGATGCAGGAATTTCTAGATGGGTTGGAGTACCCAAGGTTAGGGGAGGGGGACAGGGCAACATTAGAGAGGGCGATAGTGGAGCAGGAGATAAAAGATGCGATTGGGAGGAAGCAGTCGGGGAAGGTGGCAGGGCCAGATGGGTTTCCGTGGAATATTATAAAAAATTCAAGGACAAGCTGGTACCGCTGATGGTGGGGATGTTTGAGGAGGCGACAGGGAAGGGGGTGTTACCACAAATTTGGGGGCAGGCATCGATTTCCCTGTTGCTTAAAAGACACCAGGATCCGACGGAGTGTGGGTCGTATAGGCCTATATCACTTTTAAACATGGACGGAAAGGTGTTGGCGAAGGTACTGGCAGGTAGGCTGGAGGAGTGCCTCCCGAAGGTGATAGGGGAAGATCAGGGGGAAGCAGCTCTTTTTCGAACTTTAGGAGGGTATTGAACGTGGTCACTGCACCGGTGGAGGGGAGGGAAACAGAGGTGGTGTGGCATTGGACGCTGAGAAAGCGTGTGACTGGGTAGAATGGGGGTACTTGATGGCAGTTCTGGAGCGGTTTGGGATTGGAACGCGATTTGTGAACTGGGTAAAGCTACTATATAAGGAGCCGAGGGCGAGTGTCCGCACAAATAACATCAGCTCGGGATACTTTTCTCTCCACCGTGGCACTAGGCAGGGGTGTCCTATGTCCCCCCTGCTGTTTGCACTAGCGATTGAGCCGTTGGCTATCGTGTTAAGAAGTAATATGCGTATAATTTGCTGTTATATGTGTCGGAACCGAGTGTGTCAATAGAGGGAATACTGGAGCTGCTTCGAGTGTTTGGGTCTTTCTCGGGATACAAATTAAATCTAGACAAGAGTGAGTATTTTGTGGTGTCTTGGGTGGGGGAGTGGGGGGGCTGCCATTCCGTAGGGCAGGGACTCCCTTTAGGTACCTGGGGATGTGGGTTGCTCGGGATTGGGGGGGGGCTCCGTAGGTACAACATTTCTAGTTTTGTGAGGAGAGTGAAAGCTGATCTGGCAAGGTGGGATGGTCTCCCTCTGTCACAGGCGGGTCGGGTACAGATGTGTTTGAACGTTGCGGGGATGCCCCCGCGAATCACGTTCATATGTTTTGGTCCTGTCCAAAGCTGGAGGATTACTGTAAGGAGGTTTTTAGGGTAATCTCTAAGGTGGTGCACGTGAAACTGGACCCGGGCCCTCGGGAGGCCATATTCGGGGTGTCGGACCAGCCGGGGTTGGAAACGGAGGCAGATGTTGTAGCCTTCGCCTCGTTGATCGCCCGAAGGCGGATCCTGATGCGTTGGAGAGCAGCCTCTCCACCCTGTCCCCTGGCGTGGCGGGGGGGGGGGGGAGGAGGAGACACCTGCTGGAATTCTTGACTCTTGAGAAGATGAAGTTTGAACTGAGGGGGAAGGATGAAGGGGTTCTACAATTCATGGGCGTTATTCATTATGCACTTTCGAGAATTGGATCACATCGAACATTAGGGTTGGGTGGGGGGGGCGGTGTATGTTGATGGTGACTGTGGGTGAATTATTTTTTATTTAATGTTTGTCTTGACAGGTGGGCTGTTGTTTTGGGGTTGGTGGGAGGATGGGACTGTTGTTCATAAGGCGATTGACATTGGATTTGTGACCATTCATTGTTTGTTGGTGGGTGTAAAGTTTGAAGAAAATGTGAAAAAGGACGAGAATAAAAATATATATATTTTAAAATATAGCACTTAGTGCGAAGGGGCTCAAAGGATAATATGGGGGAGGAACACTGGATTAGGCTGTTGAGTTGGATGATAATGAATGGTGGAGCAGGCTTGAAGGGCCAAATGGCCTTCTCCTGTTCGTATTTTCTAAGTTTCTGTATTCTGCAGCTTCTCCGGCCAAACACCACCACAGGGACTGCAGCGGGTTCAAGAAGGCGGTCACCCACCACCTTCTCAAGGGGCAATTACATAGTAACAGGAGGGGCAGAGAGATCTCGGAGTTCATGTCCATACATCTCTGAAAGTTGCCACCCAAGGGGATAGAGCCGTGACAAAAGCCTAAGGGGATTGAGTTTAAGAGCCGTGAGGTTATGCTGCAACTGTGCAAGACCTTGGTTAGACCACATTTGGAGTATTGTGTGCAGTTCTGGTCACCTCATTACAGGAAGGATGTGGGCGCATTGGAAAGGGTGCAAAGAAGATTTACCAGGATGCTGCCTGGATTGGAGGATAGGTCTTATGAGGAAATGTTGAGGGGGCTAGGGCTTTTCTCATTGGAGCGACGGAGGATGAGAGGCGACTTAATTGAGGTGAATAAGATGATGAGGGGGCTAGGTAGAGTGGACGTTCAGCGACTTTTTCCTCAGGTGGATGTAGCTGTTACAAGGGGGAATAACTATAAGGTTCATGGTGGAAGATATAGGAGGGATGTCAGAGGTAGGTTCTTTACACCGAGTGGTTGGGGCCTTTCAAACTCCACGTATGTTTGACCGAATTCTTTCCTTAAATTTCTAAACCTTTGTCTGTAAGCTTCAGGCACTAGCTCATATGCACTTAAGATGGATTTCTTCGCCTCCTCATACGTCCCAGATACCTCCTCCGGTCGTGATGCAAACACTTCACTAGCTCTACCTACCAGCTTTGTTTGAATCAGTAACACCCACATGTCCTGTGGCCATTTCATTTGTTTAGCTACCTTCTCAAATGAAATGAAAAAGGCTTCCACTTCCTTCTCGTCAAACCTTGGCAATGCTTGGACATAGTTAAATAGATTTCCACCAAGCCTTCGACTATGACGCTCTTTCTCACGATCCTCATCACCATCCTCCAACTGTACGTTTCCCTTTACGTCTGCCAATTTTAACTGATTGTCATGTTTCATGGCCATTTTCTGAAGTTCAAACTCTCTCTTTATCTTTTTCACTGATCTGTGTCTCCCTTTCTCTTTCTTTTTGTTCTGCTAGGGCTATTCTTTCTTTTCTCCTTCTCCTTTTCTTTTTCCTCTCTCTTTCTTTTTCCTCACTCTCTCTTTGTTTCTTTTTCCTCTCTCTCTCACTCTATTATGCCAACCGCTTTAATTCTTTCTCATGTTCCATTTGTTTAATTTGCAACTGAATTTTTGCCATTTCCAATGAGTCAAACTCTATCGCAGGCAACTTTAAATACTTAACCAGCGCCAAAATTACCTCATCCTTTCGCATTTTGTCAGGTAATGTTAACTGCAATGTTCATGCCAAATCTAACAGTCTGCTTTTCGTTTCTGTCCATAAGGTACTATGTGTGACATTCTCCACCCCCAAAAATTTCTGAGCCTCTGAAAGAGCCATTGTTCACAACACTCTCCCCACTTAAACTAAAATACCACACCGGAAAAACAACAATCCTTCACTGTCTTTAAGTTCACAAAAGCCAATCCAATAGATAGACTTTTATCCCCCTCGAGCCCCCAATTGTTATGGGCGAGGCGTTTTCAGAACCCCAAAATGTATCATAGAGTTCAACCAACCTCTCCCTTTAATGGATTTGCTGCTTTTCCGAGCACACGGCTTTTCCCCCTAGGTGTGGGATTACAATTATGGACACGTGCGTTTTTAAACACAAAGCACTGTTTCTTCCATGAACTCAACTTAACATCTTAAATAAACATTAGATCTCTTAACACCCCTTACTTCAAAGATAACTCAGAAAATATTGCAACAGTAAATAACTCCTTAAAATGTCCCTTCAAACTTCCAAGAGACTTAACACCTTTAAACAAAATCACATCAGGTTAAAGGCTTCACTATCATAAGTTTAAATCACCCAAATGATCCAGAGATAGTCTTTCATGTGAGATCCAGCTCACTGCAAACACAGACACACACCAGCGCTGTTCCGAAACTTGCAGCTCTCTGGAAACACACAGACACGCACACACTGCTTTTTAAATCAAAACTAAAAACCTGCAAAGTGGCTGAGCTCCACCCACTCTATGACAGCACTGTTTTCTTAAAGATACATTGCTTAAACATTCAGTTCTTAAAGGCACTCTCGCATGACAAAGGCCCCAAATCGGGCCTACACCATTTGCCACCTTTTACAATTCATATGCCTATATAAGACTCTGGGATTCCCTTTTATGTTGGCTGCCAGTCTTTTCTCATAACCCCTCTTTGCTTCTCTAATGAGCTTTATCCTCCCCTCTCTGGGACTCCTGTATGCCTCTTATTTCTTAACTATATATATTTTTCCAATTAAGGGGCAATTTAGCATGGTCAGTCCACCTATCCTGCATATTTGTTGTGCTGTGAGGGTGAGACCCACACAGACACGGGGAGAATGTGCATACTCCACGGGGACGGTGACCTGGGGCTGGGATCGAACCCAGGTCCTCAGCGCCGTGAGGCAGCAGTGCTAGCCACCCGCCTCAACTATATTTTCTACCTGACACAAGTCATAAACCAACTTTTTCTTCCTTACCTTAATTTCTATCTACGTTTTCATCCAAGAAACTCTGGATTTGTTTGCCGTACTTTTCCCGTTTAAGGGAATATACCTTGACTGTGACCGGACCATTTATGTTGTGAGGGTAGCCCATTATCTTGGAGAGACCACACCTGGAGTATTGTGTACAGTTTTGGTCTCCTTATCTGAAGAAGGATGTTCTTGCTCTAGAGAGAGTGCAGCAAAGGTTTACCAGGACTGGGATGGCCGGACTGACGTCTGAGGAGAGATTAATGAGGGGGGGGATCTCATAGAAATTTAGAAAATTCTAACAGGACTACACAGGGTAGATGCAATAAAGATGTTCCTGATCGTAGGGTTGCCCAGAACAAGGGGTCACAGTCTGAGGATACAGGGTAGACCATTTAGGACAGAAATAAGGAGAAATGCCTTTACCCAGTGGTGAGCCTGTGGAATTCATTACCACAGATGGGAGTTGAGGCCAAAACATTTTATGTTTTCAAGAAGCAGTTAAATATAGCACTTAATGACTCCCAGTGGCGGCATGTAGAGGGGAAATCGCATGTTGGTGGCTCCCTCTAGAGGCATATTATTAGGAGGTTTAAAATCCGGTCTAAAGTTGGCTAGTGAACGGAAGTGAGGTGGGGGGGAGGGGCTGCGGGTATTGGAGCCTGGTGAGCAGGTTTCGATGGGCCTAAGGTGAGAAAAGGGGGGGGGGGGGGATCGATTCTGGGAGGTGTTTTTTCGAGAGGAAGTGCAGGGGGGATTCTGGGAGAGGGAGGGGTTTCGATATTAATAATGGATTGGGGCGGGTCAGGCTCTTGGGGGCAGGGCCCGGTGGTATGATGATGGTGGATAAGAAGGGGGGGCTGAGACCCCCGGTTAGGATAGTCACGTGGAACGTGAGCGGGTTGGGAGGTCCAGTCAAGAGGTCAAGCGTGCTTGCGCACCGTAAAAGTTAGAAGGCCGATGTAGCAATGCTGCGGGAGACTCATTTTTTTGTTTTTTTTTTAAATTAAATTTAGTGTACCCAATTCATTATTTTCCAATTAAGGGGCAATTTAGAGTGTTCAATCCTTGCACATCTTTGGGTGTGAAACCCACGCAGACACGGGGAGAATGTGCAAACTCCACGCGGACAGTGACCCAGAGCCGGGATCGAACCTGGGACCTCGGCGCCATGAGGCAGCAGGGCTAACCAACTGCGCTACAGTGCTGACCTGCAGGAGACTCACTTGAGGGTGAAGGATCAAGTGAGACTTAAAAAGAGCTGGGTTAGTCAGGTGTTTCACTCTGGATTTGACGGAAGGGCTCGAGGAGTAGCGGTAATGGTCAGCAAAAGGGTACAGTTCCAGATGGAGAAGGTGGTTGCAGATCAGGGGGTAGGTATGTGATTGTGACAGGGCGCTGGAGGGTAGGCTAGTGGCACTGGCAAGTGTATAGGGTCCCAATTGGGATGATGTAGGATTTGTCAAGAAGGTGTGTGGGGCCATCCCCAACTTGGATTCACATGAGCTGATTATGGGGGGTGACTGGAACTTGGTGCAGGAGCCAAAATTGGACAGATCACGGCCGCGCTCGCTAGTCCCGTCAGGGGGCCACGGCGTTGGCTGGGCTAATGGAGGAAATGGGAGGGGTGGATCCTTGGGAGGTTTCTGCACCCGAGGGAGTGGGAGTGCTCGTTTTTCTCAGCGGTCCATAAGGTGTACTCGTGGATCGACTTTTTCATGGTGGGGAAGGCGCTGCTGGCTGGGATTAAGGGGTCGGCGTACTCTGCAATTGCAATATCAGATCATGCTCCACATTGGGTGTATATGGTACTGGAGAATGGGGTAGCGCAGAGGCCGGGGTGGAAATTAGATGTGGGACTGTTGGGGGAATGAGGGTTCTGTGACAAAATTGAAAAAGTAATTGAGGAATATGTAAGTTTTAACTGCACGGGTGAGGTTGTTTGGGAGGCTCTAAAGGCGGTGGTGAGGGGTGAGGTGATCACGTCTAAGGCTAGGCTAGACACAGAGGAGAGGTTGGAGCATCAGAGGGTAATAGACGAGATGCTGGAGGTAGATAGGAAGTATGCAGAAGATGGGGGACCCAGCGAAGTTGGAAAAGAGGAAGGAATTTCAGGCAAGCTTTGACCGACTATCTACCAGGAAGGCAATATGCAAGGGGTTCAGTTTACAAGCATGGAGAGAAGCTATGTTCGTGGGTCAGGGCAGGCTAGTTGGTGGTGGCTCCGGATCAGATTAATAAGGTCTTTGAGGAATTCTGAGAGGTTGTACAGGTCAGAGCCACCTGGGGGAGGCTGGGAGATGCAGGAATTTCTAGATGGGTTGGAGTACCCAAGGTTAGGGGAGGGGGACAGGGCAACATTAGAGAGGGCGATAGTGGAGCAGGAGATAAAAGATGCGATTGGGAGGAAGCAGTCGGGGAAGGTGGCAGGGCCAGATGGGTTTCCGTGGAATATTATAAAAAATTCAAGGACAAGCTGGTACCGCTGATGGTGGGGATGTTTGAGGAGGCGACAGGGAAGGGGGTGTTACCACAAATTTGGGGGCAGGCATCGATTTCCCTGTTGCTTAAAAGACACCAGGATCCGACGGAGTGTGGGTCGTATAGGCCTATATCACTTTTAAACATGGACGGAAAGGTGTTGGCGAAGGTACTGGCAGGTAGGCTGGAGGAGTGCCTCCCGAAGGTGATAGGGGAAGATCAGGGGGAAGCAGCTCTTTTTCGAACTTTAGGAGGGTATTGAACGTGGTCACTGCACCGGTGGAGGGGAGGGAAACAGAGGTGGTGTGGCATTGGACGCTGAGAAAGCGTGTGACTGGGTAGAATGGGGGTACTTGATGGCAGTTCTGGAGCGGTTTGGGATTGGAACGCGATTTGTGAACTGGGTAAAGCTACTATATAAGGAGCCGAGGGCGAGTGTCCGCACAAATAACATCAGCTCGGGATACTTTTCTCTCCACCGTGGCACTAGGCAGGGGTGTCCTATGTCCCCCCTGCTGTTTGCACTAGCGATTGAGCCGTTGGCTATCGTGTTAAGAAGTAATATGCGTATAATTTGCTGTTATATGTGTCGGAACCGAGTGTGTCAATAGAGGGAATACTGGAGCTGCTTCGAGTGTTTGGGTCTTTCTCGGGATACAAATTAAATCTAGACAAGAGTGAGTATTTTGTGGTGTCTTGGGTGGGGGAGTGGGGGGGCTGCCATTCCGTAGGGCAGGGACTCCCTTTAGGTACCTGGGGATGTGGGTTGCTCGGGATTGGGGGGGGGCTCCGTAGGTACAACATTTCTAGTTTTGTGAGGAGAGTGAAAGCTGATCTGGCAAGGTGGGATGGTCTCCCTCTGTCACAGGCGGGTCGGGTACAGATGTGTTTGAACGTTGCGGGGATGCCCCCGCGAATCACGTTCATATGTTTTGGTCCTGTCCAAAGCTGGAGGATTACTGTAAGGAGGTTTTTAGGGTAATCTCTAAGGTGGTGCACGTGAAACTGGACCCGGGCCCTCGGGAGGCCATATTCGGGGTGTCGGACCAGCCGGGGTTGGAAACGGAGGCAGATGTTGTAGCCTTCGCCTCGTTGATCGCCCGAAGGCGGATCCTGATGCGTTGGAGAGCAGCCTCTCCACCCTGTCCCCTGGCGTGGCGGGGGGGGGGGGGGGGGGGGGGAGGAGACACCTGCTGGAATTCTTGACTCTTGAGAAGATGAAGTTTGAACTGAGGGGGAAGGATGAAGGGGTTCTACAATTCATGGGCGTTATTCATTATGCACTTTCGAGAATTGGATCACATCGAACATTAGGGTTGGGGGGGGGGGCGGTGTATGTTGATGGTGACTGTGGGTGAATTATTTTTTATTTAATGTTTGTCTTGACAGGTGGGCTGTTGTTTTGGGGTTGGTGGGAGGATGGGACTGTTGTTCATAAGGCGATTGACATTGGATTTGTGACCATTCATTGTTTGTTGGTGGGTGTAAAGTTTGAAGAAAATGTGAAAAAGGACGAGAATAAAAATATATATATTTTAAAATATAGCACTTAGTGCGAAGGGGCTCAAAGGATAATATGGGGGAGGAACACTGGATTAGGCTGTTGAGTTGGATGATAATGAATGGTGGAGCAGGCTTGAAGGGCCAAATGGCCTTCTCCTGTTCGTATTTTCTAAGTTTCTGTATTCTGCAGCTTCTCCGGCCAAACACCACCACAGGGACTGCAGCGGGTTCAAGAAGGCGGTCACCCACCACCTTCTCAAGGGGCAATTACATAGTAACAGGAGGGGCAGAGAGATCTCGGAGTTCATGTCCATACATCTCTGAAAGTTGCCACCCAAGGGGATAGAGCCGTGACAAAAGCCTAAGGGGATTGAGTTTAAGAGCCGTGAGGTTATGCTGCAACTGTGCAAGACCTTGGTTAGACCACATTTGGAGTATTGTGTGCAGTTCTGGTCACCTCATTACAGGAAGGATGTGGGCGCATTGGAAAGGGTGCAAAGAAGATTTACCAGGATGCTGCCTGGATTGGAGGATAGGTCTTATGAGGAAATGTTGAGGGGGCTAGGGCTTTTCTCATTGGAGCGACGGAGGATGAGAGGCGACTTAATTGAGGTGAATAAGATGATGAGGGGGCTAGGTAGAGTGGACGTTCAGCGACTTTTTCCTCAGGTGGATGTAGCTGTTACAAGGGGGAATAACTATAAGGTTCATGGTGGAAGATATAGGAGGGATGTCAGAGGTAGGTTCTTTACTCCGAGTGGTTGGGGCGTGGAAAGCACTCCCAGCTATGGTAGTGGAGTCGGACACTTTAGGAACTTTCAAGCGGTTATTGGATAGGCATATGGAGCACACCACAATGATTGGGAGCAGGTTGATTTGATCTTCGTTTCAGACTAGTTCAGCACAACATTTTACAGTTCTATACATAGAAAATAAAAGCAGGAGGCCATTCGACCCCCTCGAGGCATCATGGCTGACTATCAAGTTTGATACCATGAAACCCCCCTCCCCCCAAAAAAAAATAGTCCTTCCTTTAGCCCCAAGCGCTATATCTAATTCCTTCTTGAAATTACACAACGTTTCGGCTTCAACTACTTTCTGTGGTAGTGAATTCCACCGATTCACCACTTTCTGGGTGAAGAAATTTCTCTTCGCTTAAGTCCTGAAAGGTTTACCCCTTATCCTCAAACTGGACCTACGGTCCCTCTATTTAAGAAAGGTTGTAGAGATAATCCAGGGAACTACAGACCAGTGAGTCTCACGTCAGTGGTGGGGAAACTATTGGAGAAAATTCTGAAGGAGAGAATCTCATCTCTACTTGAAGAGGCAAGATTTGATCTTGAATAACCAGCATGGCTTTGTCGGAGGGAGGTCATGCCTAACAAGTTTCATTTAATTTTTTGAGCATGTGACCAGGTGTAAAGATTTTTTTTTTCAACATTTAGAGTACCCAATTCATTTTTTCCAATTAAGGGGCAATTTAGCGTGGCCAATCCATCCACCCTGCACATCTTTGGGTTGTGGGGGCGAAACCCACCCAGACACGGGGAGAATGTGCAAACTCCACACGGACAGCGACCCAGAGCCGGGATCGAACCTGGGACCTCGGCGCTGTGAGGCCACAGTGCTAACCCACTGCGCCACCATACTGCCCACCAGGTGTGTAGATGAGGGTAGTGCAGTTGATGTAGTTTACATGGATTTCAGCAAAGTCTTTGACAAGGTCCCCCATGGGAGACTTATTAAGAAGGCAAATGCACATGGGATACAGGGTAACTTGATAAGGTGGATTAGAAGCTGGCTGAGCTGTAGGAGACAGAGGGTGATGACTGATGGCTGCTTTAGTGTCTGGAAGCCAGTGTGCAGTGGCGTACCACAGGGATCGGCGCTGGGTCCCTTATTGGTCATTTATATAAACGACATCGATGACTATGTGGGGTAGGATCAGTAAGTTTGCGGATGACACAAAGATTGGCCGGGTAGTTAACAAGTGAGGTTGAAGCAGGGATTGAGAGGATGGGGGATATGTTTATAGAGGGGAGCTTTCTGAGTATGAGGCCGCTGGAGGAGAAGTTTGGGTTGGCGAGGGAAAATAAGTTCAGGTATCTGCAGGTGCGTGACTTCCTTCATAAACAGGTGTCAACCTTCCCACTCCTACCACCAATGGGGATTCAGGACAGGGTAGTTTCCATAGGGTGGGAAGGAGAAGGGAGCGTCTCGGATATCTATAAGGAGCTTATGGGGTCGGAGGAGACGCAGACCGAGGAGCTGAAGCGCAAGTGGGAGGAGGAGCTGGGAGGAGAGATAGAGGATGGTCTATGGGCAGACGCATTGAGTAGATTCAACGCGTCCACAACATGTGCCAGGCTCAGCCTGATACAATTCAAGGTCGTTCATCGGGCTCACATGACAGTGGCCCAGATGAGCAGATTCTTTGGGGTGGAAGACAGGTGTGCAAGATGTGCGGGGGGCCAGCGAACCATGTCCACATGTTCTGGGTATGTCCGAAGCTTAGAGGATTTTGGCAGGGGTTTGCAGATGTCATGTCCACGGTGTTAAAAACAAGGGTGGCATTGAGTCCCAGAGGTGGCGATTTTCAGGGTGTCAGACGACCCAGCAATCCAGGAGGAGAAAGAGGCAGATGTTCTGGCCATTGCTTCCCTGCTAGCCTGGAGACGGATATTATTAGCTTGGAGGGGCTCAAAGCCCCCGAAGTCGGAGACCTGGCTATCGCACAGGGCGAGCTTTCTCTTTGGAGAAAA
This sequence comes from Scyliorhinus torazame, assembly GCF_047496885.1. Taxonomy (NCBI): domain Eukaryota; kingdom Metazoa; phylum Chordata; class Chondrichthyes; order Carcharhiniformes; family Scyliorhinidae; genus Scyliorhinus; species Scyliorhinus torazame. Next base: position 137,287,919 of record NC_092711.1, read on the forward strand.
TCAAGTTCACCTTGAGAGGGTCACTGTTAGGGTTCTCCCGGAGGTGGCAACCGTTTGTCGACTTCTTCGCGGAAAAGTAATCGTCAGCAGGTGGGGGGGGGGGGGTTAGTTTAGCTTAGAGTAGGCGGTTAAGAAAGGTGGGACCTGTAAGGGAGGGAGACGTCTTTTGCACTATGTTTATAGATTCATGTACATCTTTATTTTGTTGTTGTTGTAATACCAAAAATACCTCAATAAAATGCTTATTTTTAAAAAAACAAGTGAGGTTGAGTGTCTTAGAGAAGATTAAAACGGGATGGTCAAATGGATCAGTGGCAGATGGAATTTAACCCTGAAAAGTGTGAGGTGATACACTTTGGAAGGGGTAATGTGACAAGGAAGTATTCAATGAATGGCCCGACACTGGGAAGGTCCAAGAACAAAGGGACCTTGGCTTGTTTGTCCATAGATCTCTGAAGGCAGAAGGGCAGGTTAATAGGCTGGTGAAAAAGTCACATGGGACATTTGCCTTTATCAATCGAGGCATAGATTACAGAAGCAGAGAGGGGATGTTGGAGTTGTATAGAACGTTGGTTCGGCCACAGCTGGAGTACTGTGTGCAGTTCTGGTCACCACACTAGAGGAAGGATGTGATTTCACTGGACGGGGTGCAGAGAGGATTCACTGTGATGGAACATTTAAGTTATGACGAGAGGTTGGACAGGCTTGGGTTGTTTCCTCTGGAGCAGAGAAGTCTGAGGGGCAACCTGATCGAGGTGTACAAGATTATGAGGGGCATGGACAGGGTGGGTAGGGAGCAGCTGTTCCCCTTAGTAGTTGAAGGGTCAGTTACAAGGGGATACAAGTTCAAGGTGAGAGGCAGGAAGTTTAGGGGTATTTGAGGAAAAACATTTTTACCCAGAGAGTGGTGAGGGTCTGGAATGCACTGACTGGGAGGGTGGTAGAGGCGGGTTGCCTCACATCCTTTGAAAAGTACCTGGATGAGCACTTAGCACGTCACAACATTCAAGGCTATGGACCAAGTGCTGGAAAATGGGATTGGGTAGGCAGGTCAGGTGTTTTCATGCTTCGGTGCAGACCCGATGGCTGAAGGGCCTCTTCTGCACTATGATTCTGTTATAGTTCTGGACTCCCCCACCATGGGGGACATTCTTTCTGAATCTACCCTGTCTAATCCTCTTAGAATTTTGTAAGTTACTATGAGATCCCCTCTCACTCTTTTAAACTCCAATGAATATAATCATTTTTTAAAATAAATTTAGCGTACCCAATTATTATTTTTCCAATTAAGGACCAATTTAGCGTGGCCAATCCACCTAACCAGCACATCTTTGGGTTGTGGGGGGGGTGAGACCCACGCAGACACGGGAAGATCATGTAAACTCCACACGGACAGTGACCCGGGATCGAACCTGGGTCCTCTGTGCCATGAGGCAGCAGTGCTAACCATTGTGCAGTCCCTTCCAATGAATATATTCCTAACCGACTTAGTCTCTCCTCATTTGACAGTCCCGCCACCCCAGGAATCAGCCTGGTAAACCTCCGCTCCCTCCATAGCAAGAACATCCTCCCTCAGATAAGGACACCAAAACTGCACAAAATACTCCAGGTGTGGCCTCACCGATGCCCCATCCAATTGCAGTAAAACATCTCTATTCAAATCCCCTCGCTATGAAGGCCAACATACCATTTGCCGCCTTTACCTGCTGTACCTGCACGCTTACTTTCAGCGACTGATAGATGAGGACATCAAGGTCTTGCTGAGTATCCACCTCTCTCAATTTACACCCATTCTGATAATTGGCCTTCCTATATTTGCTACCGAAGCGGATAACCGTTATCCACATTATACTGCATCTGCCATGCATGTGGCCACTCACTCGGCATGTCCAAATCCCGTTGGAACATCTCTGCATCCTCCTCACAGCTCACCCTCCCACCCAGCTTTGTATTACCTGGAAATATTGTTGGGGTTGACATATCGGCCTGGATCGAGTGCTGGCTAACTAACCGGAAACGGAGGATAATTGGGTCATTTCTGGCTCGTCAAACCGTAACCCGGGTACCGGGGCACTCCCTGTGTGGAGTCGAGAGTCAAAGTCTTCCTTGTGTTCGGGGCTGTACTCCGGATATGACGGAGCGACTCTGGCAAGTCGTGTGTTAAAGCAACTTGTTTTATTGAATAATGATTATAATTGTCTGACAGAACAATAGTAGAAAGCTAACTTTTTGTAAAAGGAAGGATGATAACCTTATTTTTATTTTTTTTAAAGACAATTTTATTGAGGTATTTTTGGCATAAAGAACAATGGCATTGTATAGTACTGTACTAAAGGAAAAGCAAGTAACGTATAGTTGCCTAAACCATCCCCTACTCTCTCTTTCCCCCCCCCCCCCGACGATTAATTCTCCGCTAGGAAGTCAATGAATGGTTGCCACCTCCGGGCGAACACCAATAGTGAACCTCAAGGCGAACTTAACCTTTTCTAGACCGAGAAAGCTCGCCATGTCCAATAACCATCCTTCGGTCTTCGGGGGCTTTGAGTCCCTCCACGCCAACAGTATTCGTTGCCGGGCTACCAGGGAAGCAAAGGCCAAGACGTCGGCCTCCTTCTCCTCCTGGACTCCCGGGTCCTCCGACACCTTAAAGATTGCCACCTCATAACTCAACAAAGAACAAAGAAATGTACAGCACAGGAACAGGCCCTTCGGCCCTCCAAGCCCGTGCCGACCATGCTGCCCGACTAAACTACAATCTGCTACACTTCCTGGGTCCGTATCCTTCTATTCCCATCCTATTCATGTATTTGTCAAGATGCCCCTTAAATGTCACTATCGTCCCTGCTTCCACCACCTCCTCCGGTAGTGAGTTCCAGGCACCCACTACCCTCTGCGTAAAAAAACTTGCCTCGCACATCTCCTCTAAACCTTGCCCCTCGCACCTTAAACCTATGCCCCCTAGTAATTGACCCCTCTACCCTGGGGAAAAGCCTCTGACTATCCACTCTGTCTATGCCCCTCATAATTTTGTATACCTCTATCAGGTCGCCCCTCAACCTCCGTCGTTCCAGTGAGAACAAACCGAGTTTATTCAACCGCTCCTCATAGCTTATGCCCTCCATACCAGGCAACATTCTGGTAAATCTCTTCTGCACCCTCTCTAAAGCCTCCACATCCTTCTGGTAGTGTGACGACCAGAATTAAACACTATACTCCAAGTGTGGCCTAACCACCCCAGTTTTCAAAACCCGGGACTTGATGTCTGCGAATCCCTGCCAGTACCCCCTGAGTCTAGGGCACGGCCAGAACATGTGTACATGGTTAGCCGGCCCACCGGCGCATTGAGCACACTTGTCCTCCAGCCCGAAGAATTTACTCATCCGGGCCACTGTCATGTGGGCCCGGTGCACAACCTTAAACTAGATCAGACTGAGCCTGGCGCATGTTGCGGTCGTGTTTACTCTGCCCAGAACTTCTGCCCAGACACCGTCCTCCATGTCCGTTACCGTCCCCTCGGCCACATATGTTTACCGAGTCGTTGCATAAACTCAACCGGTGGATGCCACTACTGTCATTCACTCCCCTTCTGGCCCTTCCTATGGTCGTGCCCCCCTCCCCCCCCCCCCCCCCAGGCGGCTGCAGCCCCGAGTCTCTGCCGCAACATCCCCTTTAAGCTGAATTTCTGGATTGATTCCAGCCTCTGGAAGCCTGCTGTGCAGCCTTCCCCAAAGCAAATCTCTGCTCCTGTCAGTTCTGCTCAAGGGGACCCCTTGAGGGTAAGCAGACCTTGCAATATGCAGGTCGTTTACACCGCTCCCGATAGTGTCTTCCCACCTGCGGCCCTTAAGTCCATCCCTGTGGTTTAGCACCATGGCCTCGCAGCGCCCATGGGTGACTGACTGTCTGGAGTTTGCACGTTCTCTCTGTGTCTGTGTGGGTTTCCTCCAGGTGCTCCGGCTTCCTCCTACAGTCCAAAGACGTGCAGGTTCAATGGATCGGCCATGTTACAAAATTGCCACTCGAGTCGAACAGTTGGGTGCGGTTGCAGGAATGGGGGTGGAGAGTGGGCTTGGGTACGGTGCTCTTTCAGTGGATCGGTGCAAACTAAATGGGCCGAATGGCTTCCTGCATTGCAAGGATTCTATGAATTAAACATCTTCTGATGCTTCAAGTGACCACACCAGATAAGCTTGCTCAGCGACTTGACTGTTGTCCAAGAATGCCATGGAACAGTACTTCCAATATAATGTATATTAATATATTAAAACTTATTTTAGTATTATAGTTTGCAGAAGCAAAATGCACAAACTTAGTCTAAACAACAGCTGTGCTGGCCAGTAGAGAGAAACGGGATCTACAGAAAAATAGGTCACTGCTGATTATTATTGATTGATTAATCAAAGCACAATTGTTCACAGTGACTTCAATATCAATGAGCAGGAATAAAATACAAATTTGCAAAAGATTAGCAACTTCCCAATGACTGCGTTGTGGCCTAATCTGCTGATGACACAAAGATAGGTGGGAATGTAAGCTGTGAGGAGGATTCAAAGCGTCTCCAGGGGGATAGCGATAGGTTCAGTGAGCGGGCCGAAATATGGCAGATGGAGCAGAATAGGGGACAATGTGAGGAGAAGATTCACTGCGGCAGGAAGAATAGGAAAGCAGCGTATTGCTGAAATGGAGGGGGACTGGGGAAGCGGGTGTCGTTCGAGGCACTGAATATTGTAGTGGATAATGGAGGTCGATCTGTGATGGTGAGCGGTAGGTTGCAGGGGGTGCGGGTGGTACTGGTGAACGTATATGCCCCGAATTGGGATGATGCCGGATTTATGAAACGCATGCTGGGTCGGATTCCAGATCTGGAGGTAGGAAGCTTAATAATGGAGGGGGGGGGGGGACTTCAACACAGTGCTGGACCCAGCACTGGGCCGTTCTAGGTCCAGGACGGGTAAGAGGCTGGCTGCGGCCAAGGTGCTCAGGGGGTTTATGGACCAGATGGGGGGAGTGGATCCATGGAGGTTTGTCAGGCTCCTGGCCAGGGAATTTTCTTTCTTTTCCCACTTCCATAGAGCCTACACCCGGATAGATTTTTTCATTTTGAGTAGGGCGCTAATCCCGAAAGTGGAGGGAACGGAATATTCGGCCATAGCCATCTCGGACCACGCCCCGCATTGGGTGGAGTTGGAGGAGGAGAGGGACCAGCGCCCGCTGTGGCGCCTTGATGTGGGACTATTGGCGGATGAGGGGGTGTGCGGGTGGGTGCGGGGGTTTATTGAAAGATATTTGGAGGCCAACGACAGTGGGGAGGTGCAGGTGGGGGTAGTCTGGGAGGTGTTGAAGGCGGTGGTCAGGGGAGAGCTAATCTCCATTAGGGCCCACAGGGAGAAGAGAGGGGAGGGAGAGGTTGAAGGGGAAGATTTTAAGGGTGGACAGGAGGTATGCAGAGGCCCCCGAGGAGGGTTTACTCGGGGAGCGACGGAGCCTCCAGACGGAGTTCGACCTGTTGACCACAGGGAGAGCAGAGGCACAGTGGAGGAAAGCGCAGGGGGTGGTGTATGAGTATGGGGAGAAGACGAGTCGGATGCTGGCACACCAGCTTCGTAAGAGGGAGGCAGCAAGGAGTTAAGGATAGAGGGAGGAATACGGTGTGGAGTGCGGTGAGAATAAACGAGGTATTTAGGGAATTCTATGAGGAGCTGTACAGGTCTGAGCCCCCAGCGGGGGAGGAGGGGATGCGACGATTCTTAGATCAGCTGAGGTTCCTGAGGGTGGAGGAGGGGGAGGTGGCTGGTTTGGGGGCACCGATTGGGCTAGAGAAGCTGGTTAAAGGATTGGGGAGCATGCAGGCGAGGAAGGCCCCGGGGCCGGATGGGTTCCCGGTTGAATTCTACAGGAAATACATGGACCTGCTGGGCCCGTTGCTAGTGAGGACTTTCAATAAGGCGAGGGAGGGGGGGACCTTGCCCCCGACAATGTCTAGGGCGCTGATTTCTTTGATCCTGAAGCGGGACAAGGATCCACTGCAATGTGGGTCCTATAGACCGATCTCGCTCCTCAATGTTGACGCTGAGTTGCTGGCGCAGGTGCTGGCTACGAGAATTGAGGACTGTGTCCCGGGGGTGATTCATGAGGACCAGACTGGATTTGTGAAGGGTAGGCAGCTAAATACAAATGTGCGGAGGCTCCTCAACGTGATTATGATGCCCCCGGTGGAGGGGGAAGCGGAGGTAGTGGCAGCTGTGGACGCGGAGAAGGCCTTTGACCGGGTGGAGTGGGAGTATCTTTGCTGAGGTTTGGGTTCGGGGAGGGGTTCATCAGCTGGGTCAGGCTGCTATATAGAGCCCCGGTGGCGAGTGTGGCTACGAATCGGCGGAGGTCGGAGTACTTTCGGCTGTACCGGGGGACGAGGCAGGGGTGCCCCCTGTCCCCCTTGTTCTTTGCACTGGCAATTGAGCCGCTGGCCATGGCACTGAGGGAGTCCAGGAAATGGAGGGGACTGGTCTGGGGGCGGGAGAAGAATACTGGGTGTCGTTGTATGCTGATGACCTGTTGCTGTGTGTGGCAGATCCAGTGGAGGGGATGGCGGAGGTCATGCGGATCCTCAGGGAGTTTGGGGACTTTTCGGGGTATAAACTCAATGTAGGGAAGAGTGAGCTCTTTGTGGTGCACTCAGGGGACCAGGGAAGGGGGATAGACGAGCTGCCACTGAAGAGGGCGGAAAGGACCTTTCAGTACCTAGGGATCCAAGTAGCTAGGAGTTGGGGGGCCCTGCACAAGCTCAATTTGACGCGGTTGGTGGAGCAGATGGAGGAGGATTTTAAAAGATGGGATATGCTGCCACTCTCACTAGCGGGTAGGGTGCAGTCGGTCAAAATGACGGTCCTCCCGAGGTTTCTCTTTGTGTTCCAGTGCCTTCTCATTATGATCCCCAAGGCCTTTTTCAAACGGGTAGGTAGGAGCATCATGGGTTTTGTGTGGGGGAATAAGACCCCGAGGGTGAAAAGTGTGTTTCTGGAGCGGGGTAGGGACAGGGGGGGGCTGGCTCTGCCGAATTTGTGCGGCTATTATTGGGCAACCAACGTGGCGATGATCCATAAGTGGGTAATGGAGGGAGAGGGGGCGGCATGCAAGAGGTTGGAGCTGGTGTCCTGCAGGGGCACGAGCCTGAGGGCGCTGGTGACGGCACCGCTGCCGCTCTCGCCGACAAGGTACACCACGAGTCCGGTGGTGGCGGCGACGTTGAAGATCTGGGGGCAGTGGAGGCGACACAGGGGCGAGGTGGGAGCCTCGGTTTGGTCCCCAATTCGGGAGAATCATCGGTTCGTCCCAGGAAGGATGGATGGGGGGTTTCGGAGCTGGCATCGGGCAGGGATTCGAAGAATGGGGGACCTGTTCATCGATGGGACGTTTGCGAGCCTAGGGGCGCTGGAGGAGAAGTTTGGGCTACCCCCGGGAAACGCTTTCAGGTACATGCAAGCGAGGGCATTTGTGAGATTGCAGGTGAGGGAATTCCCGCTGCTCCTGGCACAGGGGATTCAGGACAGGGTGATTTCAGGTGTATGGGTTGGAGAAGGCAAAGTTTCGGCGATTTACCAGGAGCTGAAGGAAGAGGAGGCGGCCTCGGTGGAGGAGTTAAAGGGCAAGTGGGAGGAGGAGCTTGGGGAGGAGATAGATGAGGGTCAGTGGGCTGATGCCCTGAATAGGGTTAATTCTTCCTCCTCTTGCGCCAGGCTCAGCCTAATACAGTTCAAAGTTACTCACAGAGCGCAGATGACAGGGGCGAGGCTGAGTAGGTTCTTTGGGGTGGAGGACAGATGTGGGAGGTGCTCAGGAAGCCCGGCAAATCACGTCCACATGTTCTGGTCGTGCCCGGCACTGGATGGGTTTTGGAGGGGTTTTGCGAGGACTATGTCCAAGGTGGTGAAAGCCCGGGTCAAGCCGAGCTGGGGGTTGGCACTATTTGGGGTATCGGACGAGTCGGGAGTGCAGGAGGCGAAAGAGGCCGGTATTCTGGCCTTCGCGTCCCTGGTAGCCCGGCGGAGGATTTTGCTATTATGGAAAGATGCAAATTCTCACCGTGTCTGCGTGGGTTTCGCCCCCACAACCCAAAGATGTGCAGAGTAGGTGGATTGACCACGCTAAGTTGCCCCTTAACTGGAAAAAATAATTGGGTAATCTAAATTTATTTTTAATAAGGAAGGCAAATGGATTGTTGACCTTTATTGCAAAGGGGGGGGGGGGGGGACGTATAAATATTTTTTTGAATTAGCGTGGCCAGTCCACCTACCCTACACATCTTTGGGTTGTGGGGGTGAAACCCACGCAGACACGGGGAGAAGGTGCAAACTCCACACTGACAGTGACCCAGAGCCCGGATCGAACCTGGGACCTCAGCGCCGTAGGCGGCAGTAATAACCGCTGTGCCACCCTGGGATGACATATAAAAGTTAGAGAAGTCTCGCTACAGCCGAGTGAGCCTTGATGAGGCCACCAGCAGGAGTACTGGGCACAGTTCTGGTCTCCTTACTTGCGGAGGGACGTACTGGCATCGGAGGCCGTTCAGAGAAGGTTCACTGGGCCGATTCCCGGGACGGAGGGGGTTTGTCCGATGAGGAAAGGTTGAGCCGGTCGGGGCCGGTACCCATTGGAGTTTAGAAAGAACCAGAGGAGATCTTATTGAAACGGATCAGATTCTGGGTCTTATCGAAATGAGGGTGCAAGATCGAGCGGCCGACTGGATGTTCAGCGGCAGATGGAGTGTGGGGATAATGCGAGGTCGTTCCATTTGACAGAGAGAGGAGTCAAAGAGCCGAGGCTGGTTTTGAAACGAGCGGCTGTTTGAGAATAATGCGGCTGCTGAAATGAAACCCGAACATGCTCCGGCAGCATCCGTGCAGAGAGAAGAACCGGAGTTAGCGGAATATCGACTCTGTTCTCCCTCTCTCTCTGCAGCTGCTGCCAGACCTGCTGAGTTTATTCAGCAGATCCTGTTTTCACTCGGGAAATATTAAGCGTTGGTGTTCAGAGGGATTTGGCTGTCCTTGTGTGTGCAATGAGAGTTCAAATGCAGGTACAGCAGGACATTCTGAAGGGCGGCTGGTATGTTGCCCATTGTTGGGTTGAAGCAAGTGAGTAAGGGTTTTTTTTTTTTGCTATGCTGAAGTGTGGCATCCTGTCGCCTGTACCTAAATGTGTTTTATTTCTCTTTTAGACACTGACTGGGAAAGAGATTGAAATTGACATCGAACCCACTGACAAGGTGAGATCTCGGCATATCCTGCGGCTGTCATGTCCCTGTGCCAGTGGGCGGATGACCCACCTGGCCGCCTCGTAGTGTTAGCCTGTCTCACGTACGTGAGTGCATTCAATTTGTGTGTTTCTGCGTTATTGATGTTCTTCCCCCTCCCCTGAACCCCCATCTCCACCCAACCACGAGTTGCTGGCAGCATCCCCCTCTGTCTCCTGCCTCCTCCGTCCAAGCCGCCCCCCCCCGCCCCCCACCACCACCACCCACCCTTCCTCCCGGGGGGGCCCTCCTCCATCTCGGCTCACCCCTCTCGTCCCTCGAACCCTCCCTCTCTCCCCCCTCCCTACTGTTTGATCAGCACCCCATCCACATTCACTCCCTGCATCGTGGCAGCAATGTGTACCATCTACAAGATGCACCGCAGCGACTCACCAAGGCTCCTTCAGCAGCACCTTCCAAACCCACCACCTCTACCATCTAGAAGGACAAGGGACAGCAGACACCTGGGGAACTCCACCATCTGCAAGTTCCCCTCCGAGCCCCACACTCACCACCCTGACTGGGAAATATATCGGCCGTTCCTTCACTGTCGCCGGGTCACAATCCTGGACCTCCCTCCCTGACAGCACTCTGGGTGTTACCCACACCACACAGGGACTGCAGCCAGTTCAAAAAGGCGGCTCACCCACCCTCAAGTGGCAATTAGGGACGGGCAATAAATGCTGGGCCCCGACCAGCGACACCCACATCCCACATGCAGTGTTTGGTGCTGTCGGAGCGGGGGATTTAAACTTCCTGCCTTATATCAGCCTGGGTGGCGGGACATTCACGGGCAGATCTGTTTGACAAGGTGCTGGGGCACCGGTCACTGACAGTGGGGCTAAAATGCCGGTGTCGCGTCAGTTTTGGCAAGTGCCTTCCCTTCCCCGTCCAACAAGTTGTCCACTGTCGTTCTGCATTGTAGGTGGAGCGGATAAAAGAACGAGTGGAGGAAAAGGAGGGAATCCCCCCACAGCAGCAGCGCCTTATCTACAGCGGCAAACAGATGTGAGTACTGGACAGAGAGGAAATTCAGGTGTTTTATTGTATATTGTGCATCGCAACATATTTGAGTTGCATCCCAGGGCACATCTCATGTCAATGGGGTACTGTTTTCTTTGAAATATGCCCTGTTATGATTCCGATCGGGACCCTTAGAACAAATTAGGCCACTCGGCCCATCGAGACTGCTCCGCCATTCAATCACGGCTGATATTTTTCTCATCCACATTCTCCGGCCTTCTCCCCATAACACCTGATCCCCTTATTAATCAAGAACCTATCTATCTCTGTCTTAAAGACACTCCGTGACTTGGCCTCCACAGCCTTCTGCGGCAAAGAGTTCCACAGATTCACCACCCTCTGGCTGAAGAAATTCCTCCTCATAGTTTTAAAGGAGTGTCCCTTTAGTCTGAGATTGTGCCCTCTGTTTCTTCCAACAAGTGGCAACATCCTCTCCACGTCCACTCTATCCAGGCTTCTCAGTATCCTGTAAGTTTCAATAAGATCCCCCCTCATCCTTCTTAACTCCAACGAGTACAGAGCCAGAGTCCTCAACCGTTCCTCATACGACAAGCTCTTCATTCCAGGGATCATTCTTGTGAACCTCATCTAGACCCTTTCCAGGGCCAGCATTTCCTTCCTTAGATACGGGGCCCAAAACTGCTGACAATACTCCAAATGGGATCTAACCAGAGTCTTAAACAGCCTCAGAAGTTCTCCCCGTGTTTGCGTGGGTTTCGCCCCCACAACCCAAAGATGTGCAGGGTAGGTGGATTGGCCACGCTAAATTGCCCCTAAATTAGAAACAATGAATTGGGTACTCTTTTTTAAAAAAAATTTTAAAAAAATTTTAAGCATTGCATTTGCCTTCCTAACTGCCGACCGAACCTACATGTTAACCTCAAGAGGGTCTTGAACCATGACTGCTAAGTCCCTTTGTGTTTCTGATTTCCTCAGCTTTTTCCCATATAGAAAATAGTCTATTTTTCCATTCTTTCTACCAAAGTGCATTTTTAACATTTCAAAGAAGAAATCCAAGTAACTGAGAAAGCTGTGCCACAAAATGCCAAAGAGAAAGTAAATAAAGCAAGCACCTCTAATTATCTTAACACTATAGCTTTGAAAGACTTTTTGCTATAAATCCAGTTTTAATTCTCTCCCCCCCCCCCCCCCCCCCCCCCCCCCCGAGAGTACCCATATCTTATAAAATCTTCACTTGCAACCCGAACGGTGTGCCACAGTCCTCTAGAATTTACTTTGATTCTCTTGGAGTACATATTTTATGGGGATCCTTCCTTTAGCTTTTGGCTAAGGTATTCTCCGCTCAATTGTCTTTAAAAACCTCATGTTTGTGTACTCTTCAGCTCCTTGTCCTGGCTGTTCTCCACCCCCAGTTTTCTCTCACCGTTCAAGCTGATTGATTTCTGCAAGGCTTTGTGAGAACCACTGTAGCTTTCTTCCATTAGCTGAAGGCTAGAGCCAATATTCCAACAGCTTTTACAGGCAGCACGGTAGCACAAGTGGATAGCACTGTGGCTTCACAGCGCCAGGGTCCCAGGTTTGATTCCCCACTGAGTCACTGTCTGTGCGGAGTCTGCACGTTCTCCACGTGTCTGCGTGGGTTTCCTCCGGGTGCTCAGGTTTCCTCACAACCCAAAAAGATGTGCAGGGTAGGTGAATTGGCCTTGTTAATTGCTCCTCAATTGGGAAAAAAATTGGGTACTATAAATTTATTTATTTTTTTATTTAAAAAGAGATTTTTGAGTGCAATAAACCTGAACCTGTTTGAGTTGTATTTACATCAGAGTTGTTGATCAATTTCTCAACCATTTACCTACAGTTAAAGCATCAATGTCTAAAATTAAGAATTGTGTTCTAAAACATATATATATGAGAACTATGTTTTTGCAACAGGTCCCTGTTGTGATATGGGAAGGGTGGGTGCCAACTCATGCATAGCAAGATCCCGCAAACAGCAATGTGATTAATTATCAGATCGGCTGTTTTTTTTGTGATGTTGATCGATGGATAAATTTAGAATCATAGAATTTACAGTGCAGAATGAGGCCCATTGAGTCCGCCCCGGCCCTTGGGAAGAGCACCGCACTTAAGCCCACGCCTCTACCCTCTCCCAGTAACCCCACATAACCGTTTTGGACACCAAGGGGCAATTTAGCACGGTCAATCCACCGAACGTGCACATCTTTGGACTATGGGAGGAAACCGGAGCACCCGGAGGAAACCCACACATACAGTCTCTCGAGGCGGGAATTGAATTTGGGTCCCTGGAGCTGAGAGGCAGCAGTGCGAGCCACTGTGCCACCATGCTGCCCTCGTGAAGCTGGGGAGAGCTCTCTATTCACCCTCCCACCACCACGCTTTCCCAAATGGGTGAGAGGCAACCAGAAGATTTGACCCCAGAGGGAAGGGTGAGGAGCTCAGAGGTGCGGTTTGGGGTGGGTGGGTAGTGGAGGGAGGTGCGCTGGTCGGAGTTTCCAGTTTTGTCATTTATATTCTTTTCCAACTCCTTCCAACCTCCCCAACCCACAGGAACGATGAGAAAACAGCGGCAGACTACAAGATTCAAGGAGGCTCCGTGCTACATCTGGTGTTGGCTCTGAGGGGTGGGGCACGGTGATTGGAGATGGACCACATGTCGGGCGAAGAGAGGGGCGGGGGATGAACTTTCCCTTCAAGTGCACGGAACTTCCCAGAATCTCTACACACCATGAGCCCAGCCTCGCCCCATCCCACTCCACTCCCTCAGCAGACGCCAAACTCCCTGACTGTCAACAATTCGCATTGATTGGAATCAACAGTTCGCTTATTTGCATCTGTTAGCTTGTATTTTTTAAAGTTACAGGTGTATCGACGCTTAATTGATCTCAAAGGTGTTTTCCCTCTTTACCTCCTCCTCCCCATCTCCTGCGCTCTCAGAGACTGGGGGCAACTCTGGTCTTTTTGGGTTTCAGTCTGTTCTGACTTGGTCGAGTTAAAACATCCAGCCTGTTGGCTGGGCCAGATGAAGACTGAGAAATAAATCTGTTCAACTGATTGAATGTGGCTTCTGTGATGTCTCGCATCTTGTGTTTCGAGTTTTCTCTCTTTCTTTTAACCCCCCCCCCCTTTTTTTTTCAGGAGCGTTTGGGCGTGGACTGAAAGCACCCCTCGATAGCAAGGATTGTAATGCGATTGAATTCTACGTTCCGTTTGAGGGAGAGAAGAGTGGGCCCAAGACTAGTATTTTAAACTTGAGGCAAAGGCTAATTATGCGGACATGAAAGCAGATCTCGCTAAAGTGAACCGGCAAATTTGGTTAAGGGCTACGTCAATAGAGATGTAGTGGTGGACATTTAAGGGGCTATTTCCGAATACACGGAATAGACACATCTCCACGGGAAAGAAATATTCCAAGGGAGGACCGGCCTTCCATGGTTAACTAAAATAAAAGTTAAAGACCTTTTCAAACTTGAAGAAAAAGCATACAATTGTGCAAAGACAGGTGACAGGTTAAGAGATTTGGCAGAATGCAAAAACAGCAAAGAATGATGAGATTGAAAAGGAGGTAAAAATTAGAGTATGATTGAAAGCAAGCTAGAGACATTCAGAGCTCCTATAGATATTTAAATCAGAAAAGAATTGACAAAGTGGCACTGGTCCGATATAAAATGAGTCTGGGGAATCCTAAAATCCCTACAGTACAGAAGGAGGCCATTCGGCCCATCGAGTCTGCACCAACCCTCCGAAAGGGACCCCACCGAGACCCACTTCTTGCCCCATCTCTGCAACCTAACCACCAGCCCCTTTAAATGTCCTGACATCGGGGGTGGCACGGTGGCCCAGTGGGTAGCACTGCTGCCTCACGGCACCAAGGTCCCAGGTTCGATCCCGGCTCTGGGTCACTGTCCGTTTGGAGTTTGCACTTTCTCCCCATGTTTGCGTGGGTTTCTCCCACACAACCTAAAGATGTGCAGACCAAGTGGATTGGTCATGCCAAATTGCCCCTTAATTGGAAAAAGTTAATTGGGTACTCTAGATTTTTAAGAAAAAATGTTCTGACATCTTTGGACACTAAGGGACAATTTAACATGGCGAATTCACCTAACCATATCGTTGGGCACTAAGGGGGTAATTTGTTTTAGCATAGCCAATCCACCTAACATGCACATTTTTGGACTGGGAGGAAACCAGAGCGCCTGGAAGAAACCCAGACACGGGGAGAACGTGCAAACTCCATACAGTTTTAATTTTCCAAAATTTCCTAGATTCCGGGAAGTTTCCACTAAATTGGAAAAATATCGAATGTAACTCCTGCATTCGAAAAGGGAGGGAGACAGAAAGCAGGCCAGTTAGCTTAAACATCTGTCAGGGAAATTGTTGGTCGTTATGGCAGGGCGGTTGGAGAAATTCAAGAGGCAGAGTCAACATGGTTTTGTGAAAGGGAAATTGTGTTTAACCAATTTGCTGGAGTTCTTTTAAGGAGATGCACAGGGGAACCAGTGCATGTACTGCACTGAGGCTTCCATTTGATAAGGTGGCTGTTTAGCACAGGGCTAAATTGCTGGCTTTGAAAGCAGACCAAGGCAGGCCAGCAGCACGGTTCAATTCCCGTAACAGCCTCCCCCGAACAGGCGCCGGAATGTGGCGACTAGGGGCTTTTCACAGTAACTTCATTTGAAGCCTACTTGTGACGAGCGATTTTCATTTCATTTCATTCATTTCATCAATGGTCATTGCGGAACATAAAAACTCATGGTGTAGGGGGTAGCATTGTCATGGATTGAAGATAGGCCTGCTAAAAGGAAACTGAATAGGCATAAAAGGGTCATTTTCTGGTTGGCAGGATGTACCAAGTGCTGTGCCACAGAAAAATGCCAGGGCCACAACTATTGATGATTTATCAGGGCAGCGCGGTGGCACAGTGGTTAGCACTGCTGCCTCACGGCGCCGAGGTCCCGGGTTCGATCCTGGCTCTGGGTCACTGCCCGTGTGAAGTTTGCACATTCTCCCCGTGTTTCATGCCCATAACCCAAAAGATGTGCAGGGTTAGGTGGATTGGAAAAAATGAATTGGGTACTCTTTTCTTTTTTAAAACACTATTGACGATTTATATAAATGACTTGAATGAAGTGACTGAAGATATAGTTGCTAAATTTACTCATGACACAAAGATAGGTAGGAACGTAAGTTGTGAAGAGGGCATAAGGAGACTGAAGGGACACAGCCTGGTTAAGTGAGTGGGCAAAGACCAGGCAAACGGAGTAGAAAGTGGACAAATGTGAAATTGTCCATTTTGACAGGAATTTTAAAAAGGCATGTTTTCTAAATGGTGAGAGATTGCAGAGCTCTGAGATTTAGAGGGTTCTGGGTGTCCCAAGAGCATGAAACACAAAAGGCGAGTATACAGATACAGCAAGTAATTAGGAAAGCTAATGGAATGTTATTGTTTATTGTGAGGGGAATTGAATACAACGGTATAATAATCCAAAATCTTTATTGGTGTCACAAATAGGCTTACATTAACACTGCAATGAAGTTACTGTGAAAATCCCCTAGTCGCCACATTCCGGCGCCTGTTCAGGTACAGAGAGAGAGAGAATTCAGAATGTCCAAATCATCTAACCTGCCCATTTTTGGATGGGGGTGGGGGGCGGGGAGAGAAACTGCAGCACCCGGAGGAAACCCATGCACAGACAGTGACCCAAGCTGGGAATCGAACCGGGGACCATGCCGCTGTGAAGCAACAGTGCTAACCACTGTGCTACCATGCCATCCACTAGGGAGATTATGAAAAATGAAATGAAAATATCTTTCAGTTATAGAGGGGGTGAAAGGTTCTTGGGGGGGTTTTGGCGGGAATATGGGAGTTGAGGTTACAATCAGATCAGCCCTGATTTAATCAATTGACGGAGCTGGCTCGAGGGGGCAAATAGCCTCTACTTCAGATCCTAATTCATGCGTTCACCTGAGTGGAGGTGGTGCTTGGATGGTCAGGAATTAAATCGGAGCAATAATAAACACCCGCGCAGATGACCCACGAACGATGCGCACATTCCACCGTGGGAAAATACATCACGGACAACTTTCATCTAGGTGTTTTTTTTGTTTATTATCGAAACCGTGGATCAGTGATCACTTGGGCCTCCAATGGGTGAACTGAGGTATGGAGATTACGGGGGAAAGGGAGGGGAGGGTGCAGTGGGGGAGCCAGGCTGCCGACGTGGCAAGGCGGTGGGCCTGCTCGATGGGCGAATGGCCCCCTCCTGCGCTGGAACCGTCCCACCAATCGACGGGCTTCGGATGGCTGGCTGCAGGGTTGTGACGGCCCACGCAAGGCTGAACGTTGGATGGGTGTGGAGGTCCAAACCTCCATCGTTAGCCAATTTGGTGGTGGTGGGGGAAGAGATTTAATTGACCCTCTGACAGCTGGGGTGTGGGGAGCTATTTCATCTGCGAAGATGATGGTCATACGACAAGGCTGAAGGGTCAGCCAAGAGGAACTTGGAACCAGGTTTGATGCTCCACCTAGATCCATATCGTGGCGACAGAAGGCATCGATGGGGGGTGGGGGGGGGGCTACTACACCAGTCGCTCCTTTACAAAGATGGCGACCTCGCTCTCCTTTGCGAGGGCGCGCGCCCTGCCCAAGATGGCGGCCAAGCGCCCGCACTCACGCCGCCTGTACCAAGATGGCCAGGCCACGATCCCGGCGTCCCTGACAACACGTCCCACCCTGATACCTCCCAGGCTGAACATCCAGTATCCCAGCGTGCTCTGCCCTAATTTATTTTCTTCGCCCGATTGGCTGAGCCGGCCCGACTCTGATTGGCCGCACCGGCAGGACTGCGCTTCGTTCTGATTGGCTGTCCCTCCCGGCGATTCCGATTGGCCGCCCCGCCTCCGACTGTGACTGCGATTGGCTACCCTGCGGTGATTCCGATTGGAGAGGCGGGGGGAGGGATTCTGATTGGTCGCTCCCCTCCCCCCTGGCCCCGCGCAGGAACAGTCCATCCGGCTGATCAACGGTCCTGAAGGGTGCGACGCGGGCGGCCGTTCTGTTGATGGGTACTCGAGCTCCTGGCGCGTGTGGGAGGGCGGGACGGGGATTGAGGGTGTGGGGGGTTTAAAGTGGTAAATGTATTGGTGCGCCCAATGCACGTGTGCGCTGTTATCCTTTAATTACAGCAGGAAGTCTCCCAACACCAGGTTAAAGTTCAACAGGTTTGTTTTGAACCACTCGCTTTGGGAGCGCTGCTCCTTAGGTGAATGAAGAGGTGGGTTCCACTACCACATATATAGACAAAGTCAATGATGCAAAGTCAATGATGCAAGATGACACTTGGAATGCGAGCATTAGCAGGTGATTAAATCTTTACAGACCCAGAGATGGGGTAACCCCAGGTTAAAGAGGTGTGAATTGTACCAAGCCAGGACAGTTGGTAGGATTTCGCAGGACAGATGGTGGGGGATGAATGTAATGCGACATGAATCCCAGGTCCCGATTTCTGCTCCTACGTCTGATGGTCTACAGTCCACCTTGACGTTCAATGCCACCTCATTCCTTAACCTAACCACATAGAACCATAAAACAGTGCAGAATGAGGTCATTTGAGCAGGCCCGCTCCCCTGCCCTATCCCCCGTAACCCCACCTAACCTGCACATCCTGGGACACTCGGGGACTATTTTTAATCACGGCCAATCCACCTAACCCGCACATCTTTGGACTGTGGGAGGAAACCGGAGCACCCGGAGGAAACCCACGCAGACACGGGGAGAACGTGCCGACTCCGCACAGACAGTGGCCCAACGGGGAATCGAACTGGGACCCTGGCGCTGTGAAGCCACAGTGCTATCCACTTGTGCTACCGTGCTGCCTGTAAAAGCTGTTGGAATATTGGCTCTAGCCTTCAGCTAATGGAAGAAAGCTACAGTGGTTCTCACAGAGCCTTGCAGAAATCAATCAGGCATGGCGTTCTGTTTGAGTAGGATCTTGTAAGTACATGCCTTCGAAGACGTCGCGGTGCTGGTTGATGATGGTGTCGAGTTGCGCCCTGAAGTCAACGTCCTGGAAGGCAGACGTGTCATCAGGAGAGAGAGAGTGAACTCTTTGAATAAGGTTCAGCAGCTTGCACGCCTGTGGGCCAAGCAGGGAGTCCTTCGAGGAGCCCACGATCTCGAAAGGAAGGATGGCTTTCCGTGACTTGTGCGTCACTTCAAATTGACATGAGCCGGTAGCAGGAATGATGTTGCCATTGTAGTCCAATAGCTGGCAGGCCGATGGAAGGATGGCTGGTTTGACACAAAGGCTTTGGAAAGCAGACCACGCCATGATATTGGCGGGGGCACCAGTGTCTAGGCGGAATCGTATTTGGGACCGGTTGACCGCCAGGGTGGCACACCACTGATCGGCTGGATCGATGCTGTATACCGTCAGCGGCTGGTGTCTTTGCTTTGGGGATAGCCTGTTTTTCGATACAACACCGACTCGAAAAGGCGCCTTTGTGTCCTCGGTGTCACTGCTGTGTCGCGCGTCCTGAAGACCGCTTTGGAGAACGCTTACCCGGAGATCAGAGCCATGATGTGGAGATGCCGGCGTTGGACTGGGGTGAGCACAGTAAGAAGTCTTACAACACCAGGTTAAAGTCCAAACAGGTTTGTTTCGAATCACTAGCTTTCGGAGCACTGCCCCTTCCTCAGGTGAATGAGGAAGGAGCAGCGCTCCGAAAGCTAGTGTTTGAAACAAACCTGTTGGACTTTAACCTGGTGCTGTAAGACCTCTTACTGAAGATCAGAGGCTGAATGCCATTGACTGCTGAGGTGTTCCCCGACTGGAAGGGAACATTCCTGCCTGGTGATTGTCGCGCGATGTCCGTTCATCCGTTGTCGCCGCCATTAGGGCCACGAGCCATTCCCTCTCTAACTAGCCCACCCTGCCCAACCACCCCGCACCTCGCTTCCTCTAACCCTCACAGCCTGTCCTAGCCCTTCCTGAACCCCCATTCTAAAGCTCAAGCCCCTTCTCGACAACGCAGACCATTCCATCGGATGCCTCCGACCGCCATGGTCGATCCGCATGGTTCCCCTACCCTGACCTCCCGGAAATAACGGGAGGGTGCCGGGGAGGGGCGGAACGGGAGGGTGGTCTGTTTGTGCCCTCGGCAACAGCAATGCATGAGCCGGCGTGCCGTGGCAGCATCGTTGACGGGTGGACGCTGATTGTTTTTCTGTTCTTTTGATCTCTCTGCCCACTCCCATGGGAAGGAATCTCCCTACCCACCCATGCGCCTCCCGCCGATACGTTTTCACAGGGCAAACGTCGCCGCTTCGAGGCGTTGCAGTCCGAAGTCTGCCCGTCGGGGAGACGGGGAGGGGGACGCGCCTACGGCTCTCCGCATCCCCCGCGGTGCTTCGCATGACTGCAACGCTGACCGTTCTTTCCTGCTGGCGGCAGGGGAATGCGCAACCCCCCCCCCCCCCCGGTGGCTCGGCAGGAAATGCCCCACATGGGTACCGCCGAACTCGGTGACCTTCCCAGCTTCAGACATCTCCCGGCACCGCAGCAGCGGTTGTTAAACGGCGCCAACGAAGAGGGGCTTGAGACCGTCTCGCCACACATGGCCTTGTGACTGAGGCAAAAAGCAACACCAAGCTGAAGCACGGCACGAACGCAACAGTTAGAACACTGCATAACGTGAAAGATGCCAAGGCAGCCGCCCGAACGACAGGGAGACAGGCGCTGTGCAAGCAAACACTAGATCAACCTACGTCAGGGAATCCAGTCTGCCTGCGACAGTGCAAATCTACGTGCAACAAACGATGGGATCTGGATCTTGGTCTTGCCACCGCCGGAGGTACCCCCACCACTAAAATCGGTCATCCCTGAAATCGGCCAATGGTGAAGTACGCGCGGACAGAATTAAACTGACGTCATACAAATGCACATACATACATACGAATTAGGGGTGGATGCCATTCAGCCCCCCCCCCCCGAACCTGCTCCACCAATCATAAGAACTAGGAGTGAGAGTAGGCAATTCAGAGTCCGCTCCCCCATTCAATCGGCCTCATCTCCACTTTCCTGCCCGTTCCCCATAACCCTCCAACCCATTACGTTTTTAAAAAAATTTAGTGTATCAAATTCAGATTTTCTTTTCCAATTAAGGGGCAATTTATCGTGGCCAATCCACCTACCCTGCACATGAGATTCTGCACTGTAAATTCTATGATAATCTATGATGATAATCTTGAGGCAGCAGGGCTAACCCACTGCGCCACCCTGCTGCCCTCCAACCCATTACTAATTAAAAATCTGTTTCAGACCATAAGACACAGGAGCAGAATTAGGCCACTCGGCCCATCGAGTCTGCTCCGCCATTCAATCGCGGCTGATATTTTCCTCGTCCCCGTCCTCCTGCAATTCTATCAGATTGCTTCATCCCAGAGCCTTATCAGTGCTGGCTGCCGGGGTGGTGGTGGTGGTGGGAAGGTGCAGTGTGTGTAAAGGGCACAAGTCCAATAGAAGCAGAGGCAGCAAGGCCCTATTGTTCCGTACGCTGACTGCTGGAGGTGAGCTGTGTGACTTTTCGCAGATAAATCTGACCCAGAGCGTCAGGTTGGGGGGGGGGGGGGGGGCAGTGGGGCTGGGGTAACCCTTTGGGCAACACCCAGGCTGCTGAGGTTGGGGGGGGGGGGGGGTGGTGGGTGGGTCAAAGGTTACAGGAAACAGTTGGAAAACTGACTGTGTGGGAGGTAGGGGAAGGAGACGGGGGTAGGGAGATGGACAGGCCTGTGATCTCAACCCCACAAGCTGTTTGGGGTGTGGGAGGGGCGGAGGTGGACGGTGTCAAACTGTCGGGGACGGGGATGGTGGACAGTATCGAACTGTTCCAAGTGGGGGGGGGGGGGGGGGGGGGGAGATTAAGGACAAAACCAGTCAAAGTGTGAGGGGGCAGGGTGAAAATGATGGACAGTACCAAATAAAAGTGTGTGTGGGGGGGGGGGGGGGGTGGAATGATGGACAGCACCAAAGCAGTCGGGGGGGGGGGGATAGACTGTACCAAACTGGTTGAAGTGTGAGGGAGGGCTCAGGATTAAGGACAGTACAAAATCGGTCAAAGTGTGAAGGGTGGGGGGAAGAGGATGGACAGTACCAAACCAGTGGAAGTGTGAGGGTGCGGAATGATGGACTGTACCAAACTGGACGAAGTGTGGGGGGAGGGGGCGGGGGAATGTTGGACAGTGCCAAACCAGTGGGAGTGGGGGGGGGGGGGGGACGAGTTGTGAAATGATGGACTGCACCAAACTGGTTGAAGTGTGAAGGGGAAGGATTTATGATTGCCAAGCCAGGACCAAAGTGGACGAAGGGGTGGGGAACGATGGACATTACCGAACTGGTCAAAGTGTGAGGGTGCTGGGATGGGGGTGGTTGGGGGGGATGATGGGCTGTACCAAACCAGATGAATTGTGGCGATGGTGGAATTATAATAATCATTATTAGCGTCACAAGTAGGCTGACATTAACGCTGCAATGAAGTTACTGTGAAAAGCCCCCAGTCGCCACATTCCGGAGCCTGTCCGGGTCACAGAGGGAGAATTCAGAATGTCCAATTCACCCAACAGCACGTCTTTCGGGACTTGTGGGAGGAAACCGGAGCACCCGGAGGAAACCCACGCAGACACGGGGAGAACGTGCAGACTCCGCACAGACAGTGACCCAAGCCGGGAATCGGACCCGGGACCCTGGCGCTGTGAAGCAGCAGTGCTAACCACTGTGCTACTGTGCCTGATGGGCAGTACATTGTGGTTTGAGGTGTAGGGGACGGGAATGAGCTGGGTGGACCATACAGCATGTCAGCCGTTGAGTAAGAATCTGTTCTCTTCCCCCCCCCCCCCCTAACCTCAGGAACATGGCCCGGGCGCTGCTGGGCCACGTGTGCATCGTGACCGGTGCCTCCCGGGGCATCGGCAAAGGCATCGCGCTGCAGCTGGGGGAGGCCGGAGCCACTGTCTACATCACCGGACGCAACATGGACACGCTGCAGAAAGCGGCCAAGGAGGTGAAGCGGCAGCTGGGGTGCGATGGAGGCAGGGTGGGGCGCCTGCGGGTGGAGAAGCAGAGCGAGCGCCAGCCATGCGCGGCACGAATGATCTGACCAGTGTGAAGCGTTTCACGGCTAGTGGGAGGCCCTTTAGAAACGGTTGCGATGTGGGAAACGCCACAGCCATTTTGCACACAGCAAGATGCCACAATCAGCTGTGCTGTCATCGTATAATGGGCGCAGCACAGACGGGGGCCCATTGTGTTCAGCCCCGGCTCTGCGTAGGAACCATTTAATAATAATCGCTTATTGCCACAATGGCTTCAATGAAGTTACTGTGAGAAGACTCTAGTCGCCACATTCCGGCGCCTGTTCGGGGAGGCCGGTACGGGAATTGAACCTGCGCTGCTGGTCTTGTGCTAAACCAGCCCCATTTACCCCCACCCCATCTTCTCCCTGATAACAATCCAAGTCCCCTCCTGAAAGCCATGATGAAACTCGCCTCTGCCTGCGCTCTTGGGCAGCGCGTTCCCGATCCTAACCACTCGCTCCGAGGTGGGCGTTGCCGACAGGGTCCCGGCATTTGTTGCCCTTCCCTATTTGCCCCTTTGGACTGAACAGGTCTGCTTGGTCATTTTGGAGGGGGGCGGGGAAGTTAAGAGTCAGTCATATTGTTGTGGGGAAGGGAGAGTTAGAGTACCCAATTATTTTTTTTCCAATTAAAGGGGCAATTTAGTGTGGCCAATCCACCTACCCTGCACATCTTTTGGGTTGCGGGGGTGAGACCCACGCAGACACGGGGAGAATGTGCAAACTCCACACGGACCAGTGACCCAGAGCCGGGATCGAACCCGGGTCCTCGGCGCCGTGAGGCAGCAGGGCTGACCACTGTGCCGCCCCAGATGGATCTTTTTTACGGCAATCCATGATGGCTCTCACGGTCACCATTACTTTGGTGATGCAGCGGCTGACATGCACAAGCTTGACGGCCATTTTGTACTGCAGGAAATGTCACGCAGACAAATGTGGTGGCCATTTTGTAGGGCGACGCATTCCATGGAGACAAATACGGTGGCCATTTTACAATGCCCTATTCCTTTGATAAATGGGGAGGCTGGGCAGAAATGCTACAATTGCTGCTGCTGAACAGCCGTGGCTGCCATTTTATGTACAGTAAGATTCCGCGAAGAAAAGCAGTTTAACGCTGCTGTCAGTAGAGTAGGGGAAGGTACACATAGAAACCATACCCTTCTCCCCCAACAGGGTAGGTGGTGGGGCTCTAGGGGCCTGCAGGGAACGCAATGGTGCCTTCATGTAGATGGACTCGGAGAAGAAGGCATGCCCAGGCTGCAGAGGGCACCCAGGACGCAAATTGCCTCACTTTTCCCTTTGTCCTTTTCTTCACAGGTGGAGGCACGGGGAGGGAGCTGCGTGCCCGTGGTGTGCGACTCCTCCAGCGATGACCAGGTCCGCTCACTCTTCAACCAGGTCAAGCAGGAGCAGGAAGGCCGGCTAGACGTTTTGGTCAACAACGCGTATGCTGGAGTCCGGGTAGGGAGATTGCCACCAGCACGTCGGGGAGAAAATCACTGGGTGGGATGGGGGGGGCAGGATCCCTCCCCCATTAAAACCCTCCCGTTACCCCAGCAAAACATTCCGCCACCTCTGTGGTTATCCGCGGTCTTCGCTAGACTAAATTCATTTTTGTGGCGGGGAGTTGGGTTAGGGCTCCCCTAACGGGGGTGCCATTGAATGGTTTCCTCTGCCCTCTCCCTAAAAAAAAAGATTCCGCCCTCCCTGCGTCAAAACAATCCCCCCTCCCCCATCAAAAGAGTCCCCCTCCCCATCAAAACATTCCCCCCTCCCCATCAAAACATTCCCCCCTCCCCCATCAAAAGAGTCCCCCTCCCCCATCAAAACATTCCCCCTCCCCCATCAAAACACTCCCCCTCCCCCATCAAAACATTCCACCCTCCCCCATCAAAACACTCCCCCACCCCATCAAAACATTCCCGCCACCCCCATCAAAACACTCCCCCTCCCCTATCAAAACATTCCTCCCTCCCCCATCAAAACATTCCCCCTCCCATTCAAAACATTGCCCCTCCCATTCAAAACATTGCCCCTCCCATTCAAAACATTGCCCCTCCCAACAAAACATTCACCCCATCCTATCAAAACATTCCCCCCTCCCCCAACAAAACATTCCCCCCATCCCCATCAAAACATTCCCCCTCCCATTCAAAACATTGCCCCTCCCAACAAAACATTCACCCCACCAAAACATCCCCCCCTCCCCATCAAAACATTCCCGCCTCCCCCATCAAAACATTCCCCCTCCCCCATCAAAACATTCCCCCTCCCATTCAAAACATTGCCCCTCCCAACAAAACATTCACCCCACCCCATCAAAACATCCCCCCCTCCCCCATCAAAACATCCCCCCCCTCCCCCATCAAAACATTCCCGCCTCCCAATCAAAACATTTCCCCTCCCCATCAAAACATTCCCCATCCCCCCATCAAAACACTCATCCTCCACTTCAAAACATTCCCCACTCCCCCATCAAAACATTCCCCATCCCCCAACAAAACATTCTCCCCTCCCCCATCAAAACATTCCCCCTCCCCCAACAAAACATTCCCCCTTCACCATCAAAACATTCCCCCTCCCCAACAAAACATTCCCCCTCCCCAACAAAACATTCCCACCTCCCCCATCAAAACATTCCCCCTCCCATTCAAAACATTGCCCCTCCCAACAAAACATTCCCCCCATCCTATCAAAACATTCCCCCTCCACATCAAAACAACCCCACTCCCCATCAAAACATTCCCCCTCCCCATCAAAGCATTCCCCCCTCCCCATAAAAACATTCCCGCCGCCCCCATAAAAACATCCCCCTCCCCATCAAAACACTCCCCCTCCCCATCAAAACATTCCCCCCTCCCCATCAAAACCCTCCCCCTCCCCATCAAAACATTCCCCCCTCCCCATCAAAACATTCCCCCTCCACATCAAAACATTCCCCACTCCCCCATAAAAACATTCCCCCCCCTCCATCAAAACACTCCCCCTCCCCATCAAAACATCCCCCTCCCCCATCAAAACATTCCCCCTCCCCCATCAAAACATTCCCCCAGCCCCAACAAAACATTCCTGCCTCCCCATCATCAAAATATGCCCCCTCCCCCATCAAAACATTCCCACCTGCCCCATCAAAACATTCCCGCCTCCCCCATCAAAACACTCCCCCTCCCCATCAAAACATTCCCCCCTCCCCCATCAAACATTCCCCCCTCCCCCACCAAAACATTCCCCCTCCCCAACAAAACATTCCCACCTCCCCCATCAAAACATTCCCCCTCCCAACAAAACACCCCCTCATACCATCAAACATTCCCCCTCCCCATCAAAACAATCCCCCTCCCGTTCAAAACATTCCCCTCCCCATCAAAACATTCTCCCCTCCCCATCAAAACAATCCACCCTCCCCATCAAAAGATTCCCCCTCCCCATCAAAACATTCCCCCTCCCATTCAAAACATTGCCCCTCCCAACAAAACATTCACCCCACCCCATCAAAACATCCCCCCCTCCCCCATCAAAACATCCCCCCCTCACTCCCATCAAAACATCCCCCCCTCCCCCATCAAAACATCCCCCCCCTCCCCCATCAAAACATTCCCCGCCTCCCCATCAAAACATTTCCCCTCCCCATCAAAACATTCCCCATCCCCCCATCAAAACACTCATCCTCCACTTCAAAACATTCCCCACTCCCCCATCAAAACATTCCCCCTCCCCCAACAAAACATTCTCCCCTCCCCCATCAAAACATTCCCCCTCCCCCAACAAAACATTCCCCCCTTCACCATCAAAACATTCCCCCTCCCCAACAAAACATTCCCACCTCCCCCATCAAAACATTCCCCCTCCCATTCAAAACATTGCCCCTCCCAACAAATATTCCCCCCCATCCTATCAAAACATTCCCCCTCCACATCAAACAACCCCACTCCCATCAAAACATTCCCCCTCCCCATCAAAGCATTCCCCCCCTCTCCCATAAAAACATTCCCCGCCGCCCCCATAAAAACATCCCCCTCCCCATCAAAACACTCCCCCTCCCCATCAAAACATTCCCCCCTCCCATCAAAACCCTCCCCCTCCCATCAAAACATTCCCCCCTCCCCAGCAAAACATTCCCCCTCCACATCAAAACATTCCCCACTCCCCATAAAAACATTCCCCCCCTCACCCATCAAAACATTCCCCCCTCCATCAAAACACTCCCCTCCCCATCAAAACATTCCCCCTCCCCATCAAAACATTCCCCCTCCCCATCAAAACATTCCCCAGCCCCAACAAAACATTCCTGCCTCCCCCATCAAAATATGCCCCCTCCACCATCAAAACATTCCACCTGCCCATCAAAACATTCCCGCCTCCCCCATCAAAACACTCCCCCTCCCCATCAAAAACATTCCCCCCCTCCCCCATCAAAACATTCCCCCCTCCCCCACCAAAACATTCCCCCTCCCCAACAAAACATTCCCACCTCCCCCATCAAAACATTCCCCCTCCAACAAAACACCCCCTCATACCATCAAAACATTCCCCCTCCCCATCAAACAATCCCCCTCCCGTTCAAAACATTCCCCCTCCCCATCAAAACATTCTCCCCTCCCCATCAAAACAATCCCCCTCCCCATCAAAAGATTCCCCCCTCCCCATCAAAACATTCCCCCTCCCCATCAAAACATGCCCCTCCCCCATCAAAACATCCCCCTCCCCCATCAAAACATTCCCCCCTCACCATCAAAACATCCCCCCCCAGCAAAACATTCCCCCCTCCCCCATCAAAACATCCCCCCCATCAAAACATCCCCTCCCCCATCAAAACATTCCCCCTCCCCATCAAAACATTCCCCCTCCCCCATCAAAACATTCCCCCCTCCAATAAAACATTCCCCCTCCCAACAAAACATTCCCCCTCCCCAGCAAAACATTCCCATTCCCAACAAAACATTCCTCCCTCCCCTGTCAAAACATTCTCCCCCATCAAGACATTACCCCTCCCCATCAAAACACTCCCCCTCCCCATCAAAACATTCCCCCTCCCCACCAAAACATTCCCCCCTCCACCCATCAAAACATTCCCCCTTCCCATCAAAACATTCCCCCCGCCCCAACAAAACATTCGCCCCTCCCCCATCAAAACATTCCCCCTCCCCCATCAAAACATTCCCCCTCCCCATCAAAACACTCCCCCTCCCAACAAAACATTCCCCCTCCCCATCAAAACATTCCCACTCCCAACAAAACATTCCTCCCTCCCCTATCAAAACATTCTCCCCCATCAAGACATTACCCCTCCCCATCAAAACATTCCCCCCCATCAAGGCATTACCCCTCCCCATCAAAACATTCCCCCCTCCCCATCAAAACATTCCCCCCTCCCCATCAAAACACTCCCCCTTCCCCATCAAAACATTCCCCCTCCCCATCAAAACATTCCCCCAGCCCCAACAAAACATTCCTGCCTCCCCCATCAAAATATGCCCCCTCCCCCATCAAAACATTCCCACCTGCCCATCAAAACATTCCCACCTGCCCCATCAAAACATTCCCGCCTCCCCATCAAAACACTCCCCCTCCCCATCAAAACATTCCCCCCTCCCCCATCAAAACATTCCCCCCTCCCCCATCAAAACATTCCCCCTCCCCAACAAAACATTCCCACCTCCCCCATCAAAACATTCCCCCTCCCAACAAAACACCCCCTCATCCCATCAAAACATTCCCCCTCCCCATCAAAACAATCCCCCTCCCGTTCAAAACATTCCCCCTCCCCATCAAAACATTCTCCCCTCCCCATCAAAACAATCCCCCTCCCCATCAAAACATTCCCCCTCCCCATCAAAACATGCCCCCCTCCCCCATCAAAACATCCCCCTCCCCCATCAAAACATTCCCCCCTCACCATCAAAACATCCCCCCCTCCCCCATCAAAACATCCCCCCTCCCCATCAAAACAATCCCCCTCCCCATCAAAACATTCCCCCTCCCCATCAAAACATTCCCCCTCCCCATCAAAACATTCCCCCTCCCCATCAAAACATTCCCCCTCCCCCATCAAAACATTCCCCCCTCCCAATAAAACATTCCCCCTCCCAACAAAACATTCCCCCTCCCCAGCAAAACATTCCCATTCCCAACAAAACATTCCTCCCTCCCCTATCAAAACATTCTCCCCCATCAAGACATTACCCCTCCCCATCAAAACACTCCCCCTCCCCATCAAAACATTCCCCCTCCCCACCAAAACATTCCCCCCTCCACCCATCAAAACATTCCCCCTTCCCATCAAAACATTCCCCCCGCCCCAACAAAACATTCGCCCCTCCCCCATCAAAACATCCCCCTCCCCCATCAAAACATTCCACCTCCCCATCAAAACATTCCCCCTCCCCCGTCAAAACATCCCCCCTCCCGATCAAAACATTCCCCCTCCACCCATCAAAACATTCCCCCTTCCCATCAAAACATTCCCTCCGCCCCAACAAAACATTCCCCCTTCCCCCATCAAAACATCCCCCTCCCCATCAAAACATTCCACCTCCCCATCAAAACATTCCCCCTCCCCATCAAAACATTCCCCCTCCCCCATCAAAACACTCCCCCTCCCAACAAAACATTCCCCCTCCCCATCAAAACATTCCCACTCCCAACAAAACATCCTCCCTCCCTATCAAAACATTCTCCCCCATCAAGACATTACCCCTCCCCCATCAAAACATTCCCCCCCATCAAGGCATTACCCCTCCCCCATCAAAACATTCCCCCCTCCCCATCAAAACATTCCCCCCTCCCCATCAAAACACTCCCCCTCCCCCATCAAAACATTCCCCCTCCCCATCAAAACATTCCCCCTCCCCTATCAAAACATTTCCCCTCCCCATCAAAACATTTCCCCTCCCCATCAAAACATTCCCCCCTCCTCATCAAAACATTCCCCACCCCCCCATCGAAACACTTCCCCTCCCCCATCAAAACATTCCCACTCCCAACAAAACATTCCTGCCTCCCCCATCAAAATATGCCCCCTCCCCCATCAAAACATTCCCACCTGCCCCATCAAAACATTCCCGCCTCCCCCATCAAAACACTCCCCCTCCCCATCAAAACATTCCCCCCTCCCCCATCAAAACATTCCCCCCTCCCCCATCAAAACATTCCCCCTCCCCAACAAAACATTCCCACCTCCCCCATCAAAACATTCCCCCTCCCAACAAAACACCCCCTCATCCCATCAAAACATTCCCCCTCCCCATCAAAACAATCCCCCTCCCGTTCAAAACATTCCCCCTCCCCATCAAAACATTCTCCCCTCCCCATCAAAACAATCCCCCTCCCCATCAAAAGATTCCCCCCTCCCCATCAAAACATTCCCCCTCCCCATCAAAACATGCCCCCCTCCCCCATCAAAACATCCCCCTCCCCATCAAAACATTCCCCCCTCACCATCAAAACATCCCCCCCAGCAAAACATTCCCCCCTCCCCCATCAAAACATCCCCCCCCATCAAAACATTCCCCCTCCCCCATCAAAACATTCCCCCTCCCCATCAAAACATTCCCCCTCCCCCATCAAAACATTCCCCCCTCCCAATAAAACATTCCCCCTCCCAACAAAACATTCCCCCTCCCCAGCAAAACATTCCCATTCCCAACAAAACATTCCTCCCTCCCCTATCAAAACATTCTCCCCCATCAAGACATTACCCCTCCCCATCAAAACACTCCCCCTCCCCATCAAAACATTCCCCCTCCCCACCAAAACATTCCCCCCTCCACCCATCAAAACATTCCTCCTTCCCATCAAAACATTCCCCCCGCCCCAACAAAACATTCGCCCCTCCCCATCAAAACATCCCCCTCCCCCATCAAAACATTCCACCTCCCCATCAAAACATTCCCCCTCCCCCGTCAAAACATCCCCCCTCCCCATCAAAACATTCCCCCCTCCACCCATCAAAACATTCCCCCTTCCCATCAAAACATTCCCTCCGCCCCAACAAAACATTCCCCCCTCCCCCATCAAAACATCCCCCTCCCCCATCAAAACATTCCACCTCCCCATCAAAACATTCCCCCTCCCCCATCAAAACATTCCCCCTCCCCCATCAAAACACTCCCCCTCCCAACAAAACATTCCCCCTCCCCATCAAAACATTCCCACTCCCAACATAACATTCCTCCCTCCCCTATCAAAACATTCTCCCCCATCAAGACATTACCCCTCTCCATCAAAACATTCCCCCCCATCAAGGCATTACCCCTCCCCCATCAAAACATTCCCCCCTCCCCATCAAAACATTCCCCCCTCCCCATCAAAACACTCCCCCTCCCCATCAAAACATCCCCCCTCCCCATCAAAACATTCCCCCTCCCCTATCAAAACATTTCCCCTCCCCATCAAAACATTTCCCCTCCCCATCAAAACATTCCCCCCTCCTCATCAAAACATTCCCCACCCCCCCATCAAAACACTTCCCCTCCCCCAACAAAACATTCCCCCTCCCCATCAAAACATTCCCACTCCCAACAAAACATTCCTCCCTCCCCCATCAAAACATTCCCCCCATCAAGACATTACCCCGCCCCCATCAAAACATTCCCCCTCCCCCATCAAAACATTCCCCCTCCCCATCAAGACATTCCCCCTGCCCATCAAAACATTCCCCCTCCCCTATCAAAACATTTCCCCTCCCCCATCAAAGCATTCCCCCCATCTCATCAAAACATTCCCCCTCCCCATCAAAACATTCCCCCTCCACCCATCACAACATTTCCCCCTCCACCCATCAAAACATTCCCCCTTCCCATCAAAACATTCCCCCCGCCCCAACAAAACATTCCCCCCTCCCCCATCAAAACATTCCCCCTCCCCATCAAAACATTTCCCCTCCCCATCAAAACATTCCCCCTCCCCCATCAAAACATTCCCCCTCCCCATCAAAACATTCCCCCCTCCCCATCAAATCATTCCCCCGCCCCATCAAAACATTCCCCCGCCCCCATCAAAACATTCCCCCTCCCCCATCAAAACATTCCCACCTGCCCCATCAAAACATTCCCGCCTCCCCCATCAAAACACTCCCCCTCCCCATCAAAACATTCCCCCCTCCCCCATCAAAACATTCCCCCCTCCCCCACCAAAACATTCCCCCTCCCCAACAAAACATTCCCACCTCCCCCATCAAAACATTCCCCCTCCCAACAAAACACCCCCTCATACCATCAAAACATTCCCCCTCCCCATCAAAACAATCCCCCTCCCGTTCAAAACATTCCCCCTCCCCATCAAAACATTCTCCCCTCCCCATCAAAACAATCCCCCTCCCCATCAAAAGATTCCCCCCTCCCCATCAAAACATTCCCCCTCCCCATCAAAACATGCCCCCTCCCCCATCAAAACATCCCCCTCCCCCATCAAAACATTCCCCCCTCACCATCAAAACATCCCCCCCCAGCAAAACATTCCCCCCTCCCCCATCAAAACATCCCCCCCCATCAAAACATTCCCCCTCCCCCATCAAAACATTCCCCCTCCCCATCAAAACATTCCCCCTCCCCCATCAAAACATTCCCCCCCTCCCAATAAAACATTCCCCCTCCCAACAAAACATTCCCCCTCCCCAGCAAAACATTCCCATTCCCAACAAAACATTCCTCCCTCCCCTGTCAAAACATTCTCCCCCATCAAGACATTACCCCTCCCCATCAAAACACTCCCCCTCCCCATCAAAACATTCCCCCTCCCCACCAAAACATTCCCCCCTCCACCCATCAAAACATTCCCCCCTCCATCAAAACACTCCCCCTCCCCATCAAAACATTCCCCCTCCCCCATCAAAACATTCCCCCTCCCCATCAAAACATTCCCCCAGCCCCAACAAAACATTCCTGCCTCCCCCATCAAAATATGCCCCCTCCCCCATCAAAACATTCCCACCTGCCCCATCAAAACATTCCCGCCTCCCCCATCAAAACACTCCCCCTCCCCATCAAAACATTCCCCCCTCCCCCATCAAAACATTCCCCCCTCCCCCACCAAAACATTCCCCCTCCCCAACAAAACATTCCCACCTCCCCCATCAAAACATTCCCCCTCCCAACAAAACACCCCCTCATACCATCAAAACATTCCCCCTCCCCATCAAAACAATCCCCCTCCCGTTCAAAACATTCCCCCTCCCCATCAAAACATTCTCCCCTCCCCATCAAAACAATCCCCCTCCCCATCAAAAGATTCCCCCCTCCCCATCAAAACATTCCCCCTCCCCATCAAAACATGCCCCCTCCCCCATCAAAACATCCCCCTCCCCCATCAAAACATTCCCCCCTCACCATCAAAACATCCCCCCCCAGCAAAACATTCCCCCCTCCCCCATCAAAACATCCCCCCCCATCAAAACATTCCCCCTCCCCCATCAAAACATTCCCCCTCCCCATCAAAACATTCCCCCTCCCCCATCAAAACATTCCCCCCTCCCAATAAAACATTCCCCCTCCCAACAAAACATTCCCCCTCCCCAGCAAAACATTCCCATTCCCAACAAAACATTCCTCCCTCCCCTGTCAAAACATTCTCCCCCATCAAGACATTACCCCTCCCCATCAAAACACTCCCCCTCCCCATCAAAACATTCCCCCTCCCCACCAAAACATTCCCCCCTCCACCCATCAAAACATTCCCCCTTCCCATCAAAACATTCCCCCCGCCCCAACAAAACATTCGCCCCTCCCCCATCAAAACATTCCCCCTCCCCCATCAAAACATTCCCCCTCCCCATCAAAACACTCCCCCTCCCAACAAAACATTCCCCCTCCCCATCAAAACATTCCCACTCCCAACAAAACATTCCTCCCTCCCCTATCAAAACATTCTCCCCCATCAAGACATTACCCCTCCCCATCAAAACATTCCCCCCCATCAAGGCATTACCCCTCCCCATCAAAACATTCCCCCCTCCCCATCAAAACATTCCCCCCTCCCCATCAAAACACTCCCCCTTCCCCATCAAAACATTCCCCCTCCCCATCAAAACATTCCCCCAGCCCCAACAAAACATTCCTGCCTCCCCCATCAAAATATGCCCCCTCCCCCATCAAAACATTCCCACCTGCCCCATCAAAACATTCCCGCCTCCCCCATCAAAACACTCCCCCTCCCCATCAAAACATTCCCCCCTCCCCCATCAAAACATTCCCCCCTCCCCCATCAAAACATTCCCCCTCCCCAACAAAACATTCCCACCTCCCCCATCAAAACATTCCCCCTCCCAACAAAACACCCCCTCATCCCATCAAAACATTCCCCCTCCCCATCAAAACAATCCCCCTCCCGTTCAAAACATTCCCCCTCCCCATCAAAACATTCTCCCCTCCCCATCAAAACAATCCCCCTCCCCATCAAAACATTCCCCCTCCCCATCAAAACATGCCCCCCTCCCCCATCAAAACATCCCCCTCCCCCATCAAAACATTCCCCCCTCACCATCAAAACATCCCCCCCTCCCCCATCAAAACATCCCCCCTCCCCATCAAAACAATCCCCCTCCCCATCAAAACATTCCCCCTCCCCATCAAAACATTCCCCCTCCCCATCAAAACATTCCCCCTCCCCATCAAAACATTCCCCCTCCCCCATCAAAACATTCCCCCCTCCCAATAAAACATTCCCCCTCCCAACAAAACATTCCCCCTCCCCAGCAAAACATTCCCATTCCCAACAAAACATTCCTCCCTCCCCTATCAAAACATTCTCCCCCCATCAAGACATTACCCCTCCCCATCAAAACACTCCCCCTCCCCATCAAAACATTCCCCCTCCCCACCAAAACATTCCCCCCTCCACCCATCAAAACATTCCCCCTTCCCATCAAAACATTCCCCCCGCCCCAACAAAACATTCGCCCCTCCCCCATCAAAACATCCCCCTCCCCCATCAAAACATTCCACCTCCCCATCAAAACATTCCCCCTCCCCCGTCAAAACATCCCCCCTCCCGATCAAAACATTCCCCCCTCCACCCATCAAAACATTCCCCCTTCCCATCAAAACATTCCCTCCGCCCCAACAAAACATTCCCCCTTCCCCCATCAAAACATCCCCCTCCCCATCAAAACATTCCACCTCCCCATCAAAACATTCCCCCTCCCCATCAAAACATTCCCCCTCCCCCATCAAAACACTCCCCCTCCCAACAAAACATTCCCCCTCCCCATCAAAACATTCCCACTCCCAACAAAACATTCCTCCCTCCCCTATCAAAACATTCTCCCCCATCAAGACATTACCCCTCCCCCATCAAAACATTCCCCCCCATCAAGGCATTACCCCTCCCCCATCAAAACATTCCCCCCTCCCCATCAAAACATTCCCCCTCCCCATCAAAACACTCCCCCTCCCCATCAAAACATTCCCCTCCCCTATCAAAACATTTCCCCTCCCCCATCAAAACATTCCCCCCTCCTCATCAAAACATTCCCCACTCCCCCATCAAAACATTCCCCCTCCCCATCAAAACATTCCCACTCCCAACAAAACATTCCTCCCTCCCCCATCAAAACATTCCCCCCATGAAGACATTACCCCGCCCCATCAAAACATTCCCCCTCCCCATCAAAACATTCCCCCTCCCCTATCAAACATTTCCCCTCCCCCATCAAAACATTCCCCCCTCCTCATCAAAACATTCCCCACTCTCCCATCAAAACACTCCCCCTCCCCATCAAAACATTCCCCCTCCCCATCAAAACATTCCCCACACCCCCATCAAAACATCCCCCCTCCCCATCAAAACATTCCCCCTCCACCCATCAAAACATTCCCCCCTCCACCCATCAAAACATTCCCCCTTCCCATCAAAACATTCCCCCCGCCCCAACAAAACATTCCCCCCTCCCCCATCAAAACATTCCCCCTCCCCATCAAAACATTCCCCCTCCCCCATCAAAACATTCCCCCTCCCATCAAAACATTCCCCCCTCCCCATCAAATCATTCCCCGCCCATCAAAACATTCCCCCTCCCCCATCAAAACATTCCCCTCCCCTATCAAAACACTCCCCCTCCCCCATCAAAACATTCCCCCCCTCCCCATCAAAACAATCCCACTCCCCTCCCCATCAAAACATTCCCCCCTCCCCCATCAAAACAAACAAAGAACAAAGAAATGTACAGCACAGGAACAGGCCCTTCGGCCCTCCAAGCCCGTGCCGACCATGCTGCCCGACTAAACTACAATCTTCTACACTTCCTGGGTCCGTATCCTCTATTCCCATCCTATTCATGTATTTGTCAAGATGCCCTTAAATGTCACTATCGTCCCTGCTTCCACCACCTCCTCCGGTAGCGAGTTCCAGGCACCCACTACCCTCTGCGTAAAAAACTTGCCTCGTACATCTACTCTAAACCTTGCCCCTCTCACCTTAAACCTATGCCCCCTAGTAATTGACCCCTCTACCCTGGGGAAAAGCCTCTGACTATCCACTCTGTCTATGCCCCTCATAATTTTGTATACCTCTATCAGGTCGCCCCTCAACCTCCGTCGTTCCAGTGAGAACAAACCGAGTTTATTCAACCGCTCCTCATAGCTAATGCCCTCCATACCAGGCAACATTCTGGTAAATCTCTTCTGCATCCTCTCTAAAGCCTCCACATCCTTCTGGTAGTGTGGCGACCAGAATTGAACACTATACTCCAAGTGTGGCCTAACTAAGGTTCTATACAGCTGCAACATGACTTGCCAATTCTTATACTCAATGCCCCGGCCAATGAAGGCAAGCATGCCGTATGCCTTCTTGACTACCTTCTCCACCTGTGTTGCCCCTTTCAATGACCTGTGGACCTGTACTCCTAGATCTCTTTGACTTTCAATACTCTTGAGGGTTCTACCATTCACTGTATATTCCCTACCTGCATTAGACCTTCCAAAATGCATTACCTCACATTTGTCCGGATTAAACTCCATCTGCCATCTCTCCGCCCAAGTCTCCAAACAATCTAAATCCTGCTGTATCCTCTGACAGTCCTCATCGCTATCCGCAATTCCACCAACCTTTGTGTCGTCTGCAAACTTACTAATCAGACCAGTTACATTTTCCTCCAAATCATTTATATATACTACAAAGGGCAAAGGTCCCAGCACTGATCCCTGTGGAACACCACTGGTCACAGCCCTCCAATTAGAAAAGCATCCTTCCATTGCTACTCTCTGCCTTCTATGACCTAGCTAGTTCTGTATCCACCTTGCCAGCTCACCCCTGATCCCGTGTGACTTCACCTTTTGTACTAGTCTACCATGAGGGACCTTGTCAAAGGCCTTACTGAAGTCTATATAGACAACATCCACTGCCCTACCTGCATCAATCATCTTAGTGACCTCCTCGAAAAACTCTATCAAGTTAGTGAGACACGACCTCCCTTCACAAAACCATGCTGCCTCTCACTAATACGTCCATTTGCTTCCAAATGGGAATAGATCCTGTCTCGAAGAATTCTCTCCAGTAATTTCCCTACCACTGAAGTAAGGCTCACCGGCCTGTAGTTCCCGGGATTATCCTTGCTACCCTTCTTAAACAGAGGAACAACATTGGCTATTCTCCAGTCCTCCGGGACACCCCCTGAAGACAGTGAGGATCCAAAGATTTCTGTCAAGGCCTCAGCAATTTCCTCTCCAGCCTCCTTCAGTATTCTGGGGTAGATCCCATCAGGCCCTGGGGACGTATCTACCTTAATATTTTTTAAGACACCCAACACCTCGTCTTTTTGGATCACAATGTGACCCAGGCTATCTACACACCCTTCCCCATCAAAACATTCCCCCTCCCCCATCAAAACATTCCGCCCTCCCCATCAAAACATTCCCCCTCCCCCATCAAAACATTCCCCCTCCCTATCAAAACATTCCCCTCCCCATCAAAACATTCCCCTCCCCATCAAAACATTCCCCTCCCCATCAAGACATTCCCCCTCCCCATCAAAACATTCCCCCTCCCCTATTCAAAACATTTCCCCTCCCCCATCAAAACATTCCCCCTCCCCATCAAAACATTCCCCACTCTCCCATCAAAACACTCCCCTCCCCATCAAAACATTCCCCACACCCCCATCAAAACATCCCCCCTCCCCATCAAAACATTCCCCCTCCACCCATCAAAACATTCCCCCTCCCCCATCAAAACATTCCCCCGTATCCTTGCCGTGGGGCTCACTGTGAATTGCAGTCCCCCTCACTCCAGTTTGGGGCGAAGACCAAACTGACCCTGGAGCTGAATGTTTTAATTGATAAGGGCCCTTCATCTGTACGACCCGCGTTGTGAAGGTCCAGGGAGGAACTAATAGGTGCGATTAAGGATTCACTGGGGTAACAGAACAAGAAAGAGGGGGGGGGGATGAATGGATAGAATCCAGAGTGAGTGGAATGGACCTTCAAATGTAGCCTGTCCCATTCAGGGGGTTGGCGGACACTGGAGGTGGGCCGGGCGTCAGTCCTGCGGAGCGCTCCCGTCGTTTAAACCTCTCTTTTGCTCCCCAGGCAATATTTGATAGCCAGGGGAAGAAATTCTGGGAGACTCCGCCATTGCTGTGGGATGATATCAATAACGTTGGCCTGCGGTGAGTATAGTGTATAATGGATGGGATCCAGCTGCCCCCCCCCCAACCCCATTTTAACAGCCTTCCCGACGCTAAGCTTTCAAATTGAAGTGCCCAGATCTGGTTAGGGAGCCTAGCGGTGGCAAGCACTCATGTCCCTGCCGCTTTGACTTTCATCCCATCACCCTCCCCTCCCCCAATGTGACCTACCTCGAGTTGTACAGCACAGCAAGAGGCCCTTCAGCCCATCGTGTCTGTGCCGACCATCGAGCACCTATCCTAATCCCATTCTCCAGCACTTGGTCCATAGCCCTTGTACGCTGTGGCGTTTCAAGTGCTCATTTAAACGTTTCTTAAATGTCGAGAGGATTCCCGCCTCCACCACCCTTTCAGGCAGCGAGTTCCAGATTCCCACCACCCTCTGGGTGAAAAGGCTTTTCCTCAAATCCCTCTAAACCTGCTGCCCTTACCATACAATCGATGCATTCCTGGTTATTAACCCCCTCTACTATGGGAAAAGTTCTTTCCTATCCATCCTATCTATGCCACTCGTAATTTTATACACCTCAATCAGGTCCGTGTCCCCCCCCCCCCCCAAGAACCAAGCCAGGAATCGAACCTGGGACCCTGGAGCTGTGAAGCAATTGTGCTAACCACTATGCTACCGTGCTGACCCCCATGGATTTTTTTTTGAAGATATAAATTTAGAGTACCCAATTATTTTTTCCAATTAAGGGGCGATTTAGCGTGTCCGATCCACCTACCCTGCACATCTTTGGCTGTGGGGGTGAGGCCCGCGCAGGCACGGGGAGAATGGGCAAACTCCATAGTCACAGTGACCTAGAACGGGGATCGAACTTGGGACCTCGGCGCCGTGAGACTGCAGTGCTAACCCACTGCGCCACCGTGCTGCTCAACCCCGTGGATTTTAATCGCACTACCATTGGCGCCCGTTCCTTCAGCTGCCTGGGTCCCAAAGCCCCTGAACCTCTCTGCCTCTCTCTACCTCGCTTTCCAGAATGGCTCAAGAGGCCGTAACTTCCACTTTTGTCTTAGAAAACATGGAGGAACAGAGTAACATGACCGCTAATTAGTTTTAACAACAAGAAAGAATACATTTATTAAACATGAACAAGTTTTTTTGTTTTGTTTTAATAAATTTAGAGTACCCAATTCATTGTTTCCAATTAAGGAGCAATTTAGCGTGGCCAATCCACCCACCCTGCACATCTTTGGGTTGTGGGGGTGAGACCCACGCAGACACGGGGAGAATGTGCAAACTCCACACGGACAGTGACCCAGAGCCAGGATCGAACCTGGGACCGTGGCACCGTGAGGCAGCAGGGCTAACCACTGCGCCACCGTGCTGCCCTAACCATATCTTATTTCTAATGTTAAATATTCTAATATTTAACAATGCAAATCCCATAAAACTACCTTGGTTTTCAGGGCATTGCTGCCTCACGGTGCCGAGGTCCCAGGTTCGATCCATGCCCCGGGTCGCTGTCCGTGTGGAGTTTCCACATTCTCCCCGTGTCTGCGTGGGTTTTGCCCCCACAACCCAAAGATGTGCAGGGTAGGTGGATCGGCCACGGTAAATCGCCCCTTAATTGGAAAAAAGAATATTTGGGCAGTTTAATTTAAATTTTTTTTTAACTACCTTTGTTTTCCTGACTGCATTCCCTCCCACGTTATCTTGTGTGCTTTCACAGAAGAGGGGCAGTGTGCAGATGAGACATGGGTGGAGGATGGTGGTGGGGGAATCCCTGCCTTTTGGGTGGGGAAACACCAGAGGTAATGGGACCACGAAGAGAACCCATTGCAAATGATTCTCCGGCTACGATTGTATAAGGACGGAAGCAGGCGTGAGCACTCCACCCTGCTGGGCAGCAACGGAGAGACATTGGGGCGGGGGGGGGGGGGGGGGGAGCGGTGTGGTCAGCCGTGTCAAAGGCATCCGGCCTGCCCTTGTATCCATGCACGGTTTCCCCATGCAAAGTGCCCATGCCAACTTCACAAGCTGTAATGACATCCTCCTTTCCAATGACTAGAGCACTTAACCCAGGGACTGAGGGGGAACAGGCACTGACCTTTCACCTTCTCGACCCCAGGGTGAAATCCAGTCCCAACTGGTGTTTCTCTCTCTCTCTCTCTCTCTCTCTCTCTTCCCCCCCCCCCCCCCCCCTCCCCCTACCACCACCAAGATAACAGAGGAGATGGGAGATTGGGGATGTCATGAGGATTGTTGGATGGAGGGGTGTGGGTAGGGGAAGACTGTTGGTGGTCATAGAGTGTTGCAAAACACCTTGCTTTGTCCTGCAGGGGCCACTATATCTGCTCAGTATATGCGGCACAGATAATGGTCGAAGCAAAGCGGGGACTGATCGTCATCATCTCTTCAATAGGTGGCCTGCGCTACGTCTTCACGTGGCTTACGGAGTTGCAAGGCAGCGGTGAGTTGCATGCAGGGCAGTGTGGGTAAACGGGCCAAAGGTCAAACATTGTTTACTCACTTTGAGTCTCCATTTATCAGTCTCTCTGTCACGCTCCGTCTGCCTCTGATTCTCTCTCCCACACTGTCTCTATCTGTCTGCCTCTCTCTCTCACACTCTCTGATTCTCTGCTTCACACACTCTCTATCTGTCTGTCTCTCCCTCACTCATTCTATCTGTCTCTCTGATTCTCTCCCTCGTATTCTCTATCTGTCTCTCATACTGTCTCTGTCCATCTCTCTATCTATCCGTCTCTCTTTCACACTGTCTGTGTGTCTCGCTAATTCTCTGTCTCTAATACTGTCTATCTGTATGTTTCTTTCACACACTCTGAGCGTCATTATCCGACCCCCCGCCGGTTCGGAGAATCGGCGGGGGCTGGTGTGAATCTCACCCCCGCCGGTTGCCGAAGTCTCCGGCACCGGATATTAGGCGGGAATCGGGCCGCGCCGGTTGGCGGGCCCCCCCGCTGGATTCTCCGGCCCGGATGGGCCGAAGTCCCGCCGATAAATTGCCTGTCCCGCCGGCGTGGATTAAACCGCCTTTTGAACGGCGGGACAAGGCGGCGTGGGCGGGCTCCGGGTCCTGGGGGGGGCGCGGGGCAATCTGGCCCCGGGGGGTGCCCCCACGGTGGCCTGGCCCGCGATCGGGGCCCACCGATCCGCGGGCAGGCCTGTGCTGTGGGGGCACTCTTTCCCCTTCCACCTCCGCCACGGTCTCCACCATGGCGGAGGCGTAAGAGACTCCCTCCACTGTGCATGCGCGGGAATGCCGTCAGCGGCCGCTAACGCTCCCGCGCATTGCGCCGCCCGGGGATGTCATTTCCGCGCCAGCTGGCGGGGCAACAAAGGCAGTTTCCGCCAGCTGGCGGGGCGGAAATTCCTCCGGCGTCGGCCTAGCCCCTCAATGTTGGGGCTCGGCCCCCAAAGATGCGGAGTATTCCGCACCTTTGGGGCAGCCGATGCCCGTCTGATTGGCACCGTTTTGGGCACCCGTCGGCGGACATCGCGCCGTTTCGGGAGAATTTCGCCCACTGTCTCCCTTTGATTCTCTCCCTCATACTTTCTCCATCTATATTTCTCTCTGTCTGTCTGTTTCTCCTTCACACACTCTCTCTCTCTCTCACACTCCGTCTCTCTCTCTCTCTCACACCCTGGGCCAGATTCTCCGTTCCTGAGACTAAGTGTTGACGCCGGCGCAGGTTTCGTGGAGCTCCATGAAAACAAAACTGGTGCCGCACGTGGACCGATTCCGCTACCGTTGAGGGGCCAGGACTGGCGCCACCTGGAACACAATCCATTCCAGTGAGAAGCGGTGCCGGATTTGCCGGTTTCGCGATTGACACAGAGGAGGCTGACAAGCTGCAGCTACATATACACACTGCACTCCTCGCGCGCACCATCCCAGCCAACAAGATGGCAGCGAGGAGAGCAGCACCACCAATTACGGGATGCCGAGCTGGAGACCCGCCTCGAGGCTGTGGAGGAGAGGCGCGTGACCCTTTACCCCCTGCCCCGAAGAAGCATCCGAACCGGCGCCGTTCGCCGTGCCGGTGCCAGGGGCGGTCAGCGCCATGGGCAACACCATCCGGACCCGGCCTGCAGTAAGGGGCAATTTATCGTGGCCAATCCACCCACCCTGCACATCTTTGGGTTGTGGGGGCGAAACCCACGCAGACACGGGGAGAATGTGCAAACTCCACACGGACAGTGACCAGAGCTGGGATCGAACCTGGGACCTCGGCGCCGTGAGGCAGCAGGGCTAACCCACTGCGCCACCGGTGCTGCCCCCTGCACCACATGATGGCCCTCCGCCCGGCCACTGAAGCTACCAGTTAGCCAGCCCTGGGCTGAATGTGTCGGATTGTCTAAACACTCTCGTTTTCAGACCCGATCCACACACGCCCCCGCCCGCCCCCGGGGGCCGAGCAGCGACGAGGTCAGCAGCTCAGTCACCAGCCCTCGACCTGGGATTCAGGACACCCCAGAGCTCGGGTCAGAGGACGACATGTAATTCTCGTCACCCTCCGTCATCCCAGAGACACTCGCCTCGGTTGGGCACTTTAGTGAGGAGGCTCCTGGGACATTGTCCGTGCGCACCATGCGGCTGAGCTGGTACAGCAGGTGGAGGTAGGAGCACCCGTGGGCAGGCCGACCCCAGGGACTAGCTGCCGTCCAGGTGGGCTTCTGGAACGGACAGTCCCATCGATAGTGAGATGCAGCCGCGGAGCCAGGGACGACATGAGGGTTGTCGGCGAGCATCCTGCACCTGCAGGCGCAGTTGGAGGAGTCCAACCGCGTGCAGGAG
Organism: Scyliorhinus torazame; assembly: GCF_047496885.1. Classification (NCBI taxonomy): domain Eukaryota; kingdom Metazoa; phylum Chordata; class Chondrichthyes; order Carcharhiniformes; family Scyliorhinidae; genus Scyliorhinus; species Scyliorhinus torazame. Next base: position 137,330,715 of record NC_092711.1, read on the forward strand.
TTGGTGCCGACCGTGTGTGCCACCCAGGCCAAGGTGGAGGCATTTGGGGCGACGGTTTTGGCTGTGGATCAGCATGTCCAAGGCCTGGGTTCTGTGCAGGCGGGGGCCGAGGCCCAGGCCGGGGCCTGCCCTCTCACAGACACCCATGTCCCAGAGCCACCTGGAAGTCGCAGCGGCGCTCCCCAGCCCGGCCCAGTCATAACAGGCCACGCCTGGGAACGTCTGCGGCATTGCCCAGGTGCTGGCCGACGTGGCACCCGTCCCCGGTGTGCCTGGAGGTGATCAGAGCGTTCCCTGGCGCACACATCATGCTGCCTCCCATGCCTGCCCGGGCCCCATGTCCTGCCCATCCTTGCCCTCCCCGGCAACCTCTCCATCGGCGGAGGCCTGGCTTTCCTTCTTCCCTTTCCTCCTCCCCCGCACTGCCTTTCTGCTGCGCAAAGTTGAGGACGCAGCAGGCCAGCACGATGCCGACGACCCCCGACATCATATTGGAGGGGCCCCCCCCAGAGCGGTCCAGCACCTGATCGCACCCTCCGGATGCCGAAGCACCGCTGGTCGCTGCACGGGCATTGTTGTAGCGTGTTGGTCTGTGGCCTCCGGCTAGGTGTCATCAGCAGTCAATAACGTCTGCCACCCAGGAGCCAACCCCCCCCCAGCTGGGGCGGGCGTCTCGTACAGGTCAGGAATTGTCGAGTGTGCCAGGATGAAGGTGTTGTGCAGATTACCCGGGTGAATGATGTGCATCTGATGGTCACGTATCAGCTGCACATTCATCGAGTAGACCCCTTTCGGTTTGTGTAGATCGGTCTGTCATCTGCACATGCTCCTAGGGAGGCATGCATCCTGTCCATCATGCCCTGGACCTATGCATCCCGTCAATGGCGGCGAACCCGGTTGCCTTGGCATCCTGGTGGGTTCGGTCCATATTGAAGTGATGTATTGTGCCAGCAGGGTGTACAGGGCCGCCGTGACGGCGCAGATGCACCTGTGCACCGCGATTTGAGATCCCGGACAGGTCCCCCCTTGGCACCTGGAAGGACCCCGTGGTGTTACGTTCGGGGCAATGGCCCCCTTGACGGGAGCGGGTGTCCCTCCCCATTCCCCGCGGTGCCAGATGCGCCATGATCTGGCAGATGTGTCGCACTGTCTCTGCTCAGCCGCAGTCTTTGGCGGCATGCCCAGTCCGGCAGGTCCTCTAGTGACAGGAACTGCCAGGACACGCGAGGCCCATGTGGCGCTGCCTTGGCACCTCCTCCTCCTCCTCGGTCTGTTAGGCGGCTGGCTCTCCATCCTGGGCGGCTGCCTCCTGTTCCTCAGGGGCAGGCTCCACTGCTACAGCTTCCTCCACCTCGGGCAGCTCCAGCTCGTACAGCCGCAGTGCATCCCCCATGCCTGCGCCGACCAGCAGGAAGGCCACCATTGCTGGTTGAAGTCCAATACCCATTGTCTGCAGGGGGTGAAAGGACGACATGTTCGCATGGTGCATATCCCCGTGCCCAACCAGGTGCAGTGTGCTACACAGTGGCCCTGGTTGGCACTGCGAACCCTGCTCCCACGTGCCCCCTAGCCCCGTCGGTGCCCAGCACCATGGGGGCCTCTGGCCCTGGCGCCCGTTCCTGATGCCTGGGGTACCATCAGCTGGCGCTGCCCTTGCCAGCGGTACACTGCGGCCCCCGCCCGGCACCTCCGTAGAGGCTACAGTGGGCGCTGTCCTTGAGTTGGCCGCGTAGCGCCCACTGGTAGGTGGTGGCCGTGTGGGTGGTGGTGGGTGTTTGGTGGAGGTTGTGTGTGGGGGGGGGGGGGGGGGAGGCACTCATACAGTTGTGTTACTCTCTGCAGAACCAGGGCTAAGGTGGGTGGTCAGTAGGCTCCGCAGCAAGACGGCTGCCTTGCAGGTCACAACAATGGCGGTCCATGCCTGCACACCGCCCCAGTCCCATGGCCCATTCCCCTGTCACCTCCCACCTGAGCCCAGTGCCAGGCAGCCCACAGCCGCGCCTCTCCCGTGTCCCACCTCCTCTCTCTCCCTCATTAGCCACAACGGCAGTTTCACAAATTCTAAGTTGGAGTTAGTCAGGCCTCTGGTATTCAGCCCATCGGAGGTGGAGAATCGCGGGGGCCTGGAGAATACCGGGTCAAGCCCGCTAATGTACGTAACGATGTTTCCTGTACGCGCGTGCTGGACCGCATTGACACCGCTGTCGTGGTGACGGAGAATTGCAATTTGCGTCACTCTGTCTCGCATGCTGGCTTCGCACTTTCTCGCTCTGTCTTTATCTCCTCAAACTCTGACACTATCTCACACTCTCACTACATAGAACCATAGAATCTCTACAGTGGCCCATCGAGTCCCTCTCTCTCTCTGCTTCCATCCATCTCCCTGCCTCCCGTGTCTCCCTCTCTGCCTCCCGACTCTCTCTCTCTGTCTCCCATCTCTCTCTCTCTCTCCTCTGCCTCCCGTCTCTCTCTCTCTGTCTCCCGTCTCGCTCTCTCTCTCTCGCTGCCTCCCAACTCTCTCTCTGTTTCCCTCTTACTCTGTCTCCTTCTTTCTTTGTCTCTATTGTATCCTCACACAACTCTCTCTCTCTCTGCAGTGTGATCGACTGGCAGCGGACTGTGCCCAGGAGTTGCGAGAGATGGTGTGACATATGTGTCTCTGTGGCCGGGAGCGGTTCGCACCGAGACCTTGACAGACATGATTATTAACAAGGAGGTCAAAAGCAAAGCAGAGCAACTGGGTAAGTGAGGCACCAAGAAGTACAGCTCCCAGGGGTTAGTGGGGGAAATAGAGGCTATTCAGCCCCTTCTCCAGCCTGTTACACAGGAACAGGAGGAGGCCCATTCAGCCCCTTCTCCAGCCAGTTGCACAGGAGCAGGAGGAGGCCCATTCAGCCCCTCTCCAGCCTGTTACACAGGAGCAGGAGGAGGCCCATTCAGCCCCTTCTCCAGCCTGTTACACAGGAACAGGAGGAGGCCCATTCAGCCCCTTCTCCAGCCTGTTACACAGGAGCAGGAGGAGGCCCATTCAGCCCCTTCTCCAGCCTGTTACACAGGAACAGGAGGAGGCCCATTCAGCCCCTTTTCCAGCCTGTTACACAGGAACAGGAGGAGGCCCATTCAGCCCCTTCTCCAGCCTGTTACACAGGAACAGGAGGAGGCCCATTCAGCCCCTTCTCCAGCCTGTTACACAGGAACAGGGGAGGCCCATTCAGCCCCTTCTCCAGCCCGTTACACAGGAACAGGAGGAGGCCCATTCAGCCCCTTCTCCACCCTGTTACACAGGAACAGGAGGAGGCCCATCCAGCCCCTTCTCCAGCCTGTTACACAGGAGATGGAGAGCGAGAGGAAGAAGATTGAGGGAGAGAGTTCGAGAGAGTGTACAGTGTGAAGAGGGAAGGAAAGGAGGGTGAGATGGTGTGGGAAGGGGGCGAGAGCAAGAGAGAGAAAGAGCAGGTGGGTGAGGGAATGATGGTGAGAGATAGAAAGGGGAAAGGGGTGGATGAGCAAACAGGAAAGCATGGGTCAGGTAGGAGAGAGAGACAGACAGACAGAACACGGTCTCCATTTTGTTGTGGCCGTTGTGTGTGACCCTGTCGGTGGAGGCGAGTTGCTGAACTCTCCGTATTGTCCCTTTGCAGATGGTGGACATATTTGCTAGCGGTGAGACCCTGAGATGAGCGGGAAAGTGCATCGTCGCCCTGGCTACAGGTGTGTGAATACTTCACCTTGCGGAGGTGCTCAAACGGACGCCGCGCTAGCGAGACGGTCCGGTGTCAACGTGCCTTTTTATTTTTATAAATTTTAGAGTACCCAATTCATGTTTTCCAATGAAGGGGCAATTTAGTGTGGCCCATCCACCTACCCTGCACATCTTTGGGTTGTGGGGGCGAAACCCACGCAGACACGGGGAGAATGTGCAAACTCCACACGGACAGTGACCCAGAGCCGGGATCGAACCCGGGACCTCGGCGCCGTGAGGCAGCAGGGCTAACCCGCTGTGCCACCGTGCTGCCCTGTCAAGCCGTGTAATCTTGGTGCCATATTTTGATGAGGGTAGATGGATTGGCCGCACCGAATTGTGCGAAGGTCAGGTGGGGTTCTGCGGTTGCAGGGATCGGACGGGGCAGCGGGGCATTCTTTTGGAGGGTTGGTGCAGACCCGATGGGCTGACAGGCCGCCTTCCGCACTGTCGGGGATTTATATTCCATGACTGACTGACCGCCCCCTGCATAAGACGAAAGCTCCAGGGTCCCAGGTTCGATTCCGGCTTGGGTCACTGTCTGTGCGGAGTCTGCACGTTCTCCCCGTGTCTGCGTGGGTTTCCTCCGGGTGCTCCGGTTTCCTCCCACAGTCCAAAGTCGTGCAGGTTAGGTGGATTGGGCATGCTAAATTGCCCTCAGTGACCAAAAAGGTTAGGAGTTATTGGGTTACGGGGATAGGGTGGAAGTGAGGGCTTAAGTGGGTCGGTGCAGACTCAATGGGCCGAATGGCCTCCTTCTGCACTGTCTGTAACGTTGGGTTCCCACTGCCCCACCCCGAGGCACATACCCCACGCGCCCTTTTGTTTTCTTTACCTCCCTCCTGTCTCTCTCTCTCTCGCTCTACTTTTCCATGAACATTTTTTCTAATCATCCATTCAGAGGGTGTGGGTTCGCTGGCCTTGCGCTCGCATTTATTCCCGTCCCTAATTGCCCCCATAAACTAAGTTGCTCGCTCGGTCTTTCAGAGGGCGTTTAAGAATTTTTTATTTTCTTTTAAATTTAGAGTACCCAATTATTTATTTCCAATTAAGGGGCGATTTAGCCTGCCAATCCACTTAGCCTGCACATCTTTGGGTTGTGGGGGTGAAACCCACGCAGACACGGGGAGAATGTGCAAACTCCACACGGACAGTGACCCAGAGCCAGGATCGAACCTGGGACCTTCGGCACCGTGAGGCAGCAGTGCTAACCCACTGCTCCACCGTGCTGCCTTGTTATTGTTATTGAATCCAAGTTTCACCATCTGCCGTTGGTGGATTCGAACACAGGTCCCTGGAGCATTACCCAGGGTGTCTGGATCACCAGTCACAGAATCCCTACGGTGCAGAAGGAGGTTTGGCCCATTGAGTCTGGACCGACCCCATCAAAAGCGCACTTTACCCATGTCTACTCCGCCCTATTCCCCATAGCCCACCGACTGGACACTGAAGGGGCAATTTATCACGTTTTAAAAAAACATTTAGAGTACCCAATTCATTTTTTCCAATTTATCGTGGCCAATCCACCGAAACCGTACATCTTTGAACTGAGAGGAAAACTGAGCACAGACGACCAAGCAGACACGGGGGGAACGTATAAACTCCACAGCAGACTTAGCCCTGCTGCCTCACGGCGCCGAGGTCCAGGTTCGATCCTGGCTCTGGTCACTGTCCGTGTGGAGTTTGCACATTCTCCCCGTGTCTGCGAGGGTTTCGCCCCCACAACCCAAAGATGTGCAGGGTAGGTGGATTGGCCACACTAAATTGCCCCTTAATTGGAACAAAATTAATTGGGTACTCTAAAAAGTCCCACACAGACAGTCACCCAAGACCAGAATTGAACCTGAGTCCTTGCATTGTGAGGCAGCAGTGCTAACCACTCTGCCACTGAGCCGCCGCAGTCCGGCGACAAATACCACTGCGCCTCAGCCGGGAGAAAGAACAGTACCGCCATCTTGTCTGCCCACCAACCATCTCTCTCTCTCTCCCCCCTTCCCCCTCACCCAACGTCCATTGTAAGGTGTGGAGGGGGAGCGGCACGGTCGCTCAGGGGTTAGCACTGCTGCCTCACGGCACTGAGGACCCGGGTTCGATTCCGGCTTGGGTCACTATCTGTGCGGAGTCTGCACGTTCTCCCCGTGTGTGTGCGTGGGTTTCCTCCGGGTGCTTCCGGTTTCCTCCCACAGTCCAAAGATGTGCAGCTTAGGGGGAATGGTCATGGTAAATTGCCTCTTAGTGTCCAAACTGCTGTGTGGGTATATAGAGATAGGGTGGGGAGTGGGCCTAGATAAGGTGCTCTTTCAGAGGTTCGGTGGCAGACGTGATGGGTCGAATGTCCTCCTTCTGGACAGTAGGGATTCTATGATTCTATGACCAGTTCTCAAACTTGACGCTGGAGGTCCGAGTGGATATGGGGATGGTTGGGTGCGGCTAAGGTGAATTGGGTAAATCGATGGAAAGGCACTGTCAGAGATATACAGCACTTAAAGTAACAATTTAGAACGTTCAACAAAAATGTGGAGGACACAGAGATAGCTGGAAGGTAAGCTGTGTGGAGGACACAGAGATGGGTGGGAAGGTAAGCTGTGTGGAGGACACACAGATGGGTGGGAAGGTAAGCTGTGTGGAGGACACAGAGATGGGTGGGAAGGTAAGATGTGTGGAGGACACAGATATGTGTGGAGGACACACAGATGGGTGGGAAGGTAAGTTGTGTGGAGGACACCGAGATAGGTGGAATGGTAAGCCCTGTGGAGGACACAGATAGGTGGATGGTAAGATGTGGGAAGGACACTGATAGGCAGTATGTAAGCTGTGTCGAGGACACTGATAGGTGGGAAGGTAGCTGTGTGGAGGACACAGAGATAGGTGGGAATGTAAGCTGTGTGGAGGACACAGATAGATGGAATGGTAAACTATGTGGAGGACACAGATAGGTGTGAAGGTAAGCTGTGTCGAGGACACTGATAGGTGGGAAGGTAGCTGTGTGGAGGACACAGAGATAGGTGGGAATGTAAGCTGTGTGGAGGACACAGATAGATGGAATGGTAAACTATGTGGAGGACACAGATAGGTGTGAAGGTAAGCTGTGTGGAGGACGCAGATAAGTGGGAAGGTAAGCTGTGTGGAGGACACAGAGATGGGTGGGAAGGTAAGATGTGTGGAGGACACAGATATGTGTGGAGGACACACAGATGGGTGGGAAGGTAAGTTGTGTGGAGGACACCGAGATAGGTGGAATGGTAAGCCCTGTGGAGGACACAGATAGGTGGGATGGTAAGATGTGGGAAGGACACTGATAGGCAGTATGTAAGCTGTGTCGAGGACACTGATAGGTGGGAAGGTAGCTGTGTGGAGGACACAGAGATAGGTGGGAATGTAAGCTGTGTGGAGGACACAGATAGATGGAATGGTAAACTATGTGGAGGACACAGATAGGTGTGAAGGTAAGCTGTGTGGAGGACGCAGATAAGTGGGAAGGTAAGCTGTGTGGGGGACACAGAGATAGGTGGGAATGTAAGCTGTGTGGAGGACACAGATAGATGGAATGGTAAACTATGTGGAGGACACAGAAATAGGTAGGAAGGTAAGCTGTGGGGAGAACACAGGTGGGAAGGCAAGCTGTGGAGGACACATATAGGTAGGAAAGTAAGCTGTGTGGAGGACACAGATAGGTGGGAAGGTAAGCTGTGTGGAGGACACTGATAGGTAGAATGGTAAGCTGTGTGGAGGACACAGATAGGTTTTGAAAGTAAGCTGTGTGGAGGACACAGATAGGTGGGAAGGTAAGCTGTGTGGAGGACACAGATAGGTAGGAAAGTAAGCTGTGTGGAGGACACAGATAGGTGGGAAGGTAAGCTGTGTGGAGGACACTGATAGGTGGAATGGTAAGCTGTGTGGAGGACACAGATAGGTGGGAAGGTAAGCTGTGTGGAGGATACTGATAGGTGGAATGGTAAGCTGTGTGGAGGACACAGATAGCTGGGAAGGTAAGCTGTGTGGAGGATACAGAGGCTGCAATGGGATAAGGACAGGTTAGGCAAGTGGGCAACAAGTTGGCAGATGTAGTGTAATGTAAGGAAGCATGAAGTTATCCACTTATGGTGGAATGAGGAACGCAGACAGTTAGCAAGCAGGTACAGCGAGCGATCAGGAAGGTTGGCTTTTACTGCCGGGGATCAGAGTCCAGGAATGAAATATGTCTTTGCCACAGGTGTACAGGGCTTTGGTGAGACCACATCTGGAATACTGCGCACGGTTTTTGGTCCCCACGTTTAAGGAAGGATGGACTTGCGTCGGAGGAGGTTGATCCACTAGATCGGACCCTGGGATGATAGGGGGGGGGGGTTGATTTATCCTGTGCTGAGTGGGTGAGTAAATTGGGGCTGATCATGTCCCCCCCTCAGCCTTCTCTGCTCAATTGAGAATAACCCCAGCCCTCGTCAGCCTCTCTTCGTTGAATTGAGAGATTTGGGGGGCCTGGCTTGATGCCCCCTGACCAGGCACTCCCTTTCTTTCTTCCAGTGAACCCTGGAAGGTATCCGATAAAGAGAAATAATCCGCAGGGAATTTTCCCCAGAATGAGGTGGATTGGCCGCGCTAATTTTGCCTCTCTGTATCCAAAGTTGTGCAGGTTAGGTGGGGTTGCAGGGATAGGGCGGGGGAGTGGGCCTGGGTTACGGTGCTTTTTCAGAGGGTCGGTGCAGGCTCAATGGGCCTCCTCTTGTTTCTCCTCTCTGTCCCCCCTTCTCTCTCTCTCTCTGTCCCTTCTCACCCTCCTCTTGTTTCTCCCTCTGCCCCCACCTCCCCTACCAGATAAGAACCTGATGAAGAAGACGGGCAAAGTGCTGATGACCTGCGACCTGTCCGCGGAGTACGGGATCAAGGACGTAGACGGTGAGTCTGCACAGGCCTGCTCCATCTCTCCGACATCTCTGTGGGTGAGGGGTGGGGGGAATCCCTGCGAGGGTTGCAATGGGAACGCTCTGTCAACGCCTGAGGGACAGCATGGCATCGAAGAGGAGGATCGGGACAACAAAGGAAAGCAGGGGGAGAGAAAGAAGGAGCAGAGAGAGCGATGTGGCAGAGAGAGAAGGGGGAGCAGAGAGCAAGAAGGGCACGGAGAGAGAGATGGGGCAGAGAGAGAGAAGGGGGGACAGAGAGAGAGAAGGGACAGAGAGAGAGAGAAGGGGGGACAGAGCGAGAGAGAAGGGGGACAGAGAGAGAGAAGGGACAGAGAGAGAGAAAAGGGGGGACAGAGAGAGAGAGAAGGGGGGACAGAGAGAGAGAGAAGGGGGGACAGAGAGAGAGAAGGGACAGAGAGAGAGAGAAGGGGGGACAGAGAGAGAGAAGGGACAGAGAGAGAGAGAAGGGAGAGAGAGAAGGAGGGACAGAGAGAGAGAAGGGGGGACAGAGAGAGAGAGAGAAGGGGGGACAGAGAGAGAGAGAAGGGGGGATAGAGAGAGAGAGAAGGGGCAGAGAGAGAGAAGGGGCAGAGAGAGAGAGAGAAGGGACAGAGAGAGAGAGAAGGAGGGACAGAGAGAGAGAGAAGGGACAGAGAGAGCGAGAGAAGGGACAGAGAGAGAGAGAAGGAGGGACAGAGAGAGAGAGAAGGGACAGAGAGAGAGAGAAGGGGGGACAGAGAGAGAGAAGGGGGGACAGAGAGAGAGAGAAGGGGGGACAGAGAGAGAGAGAAGGGACAGAGAGAGAGAGAAGGGACACAGAGAGAGAGAAGGGACACAGAGAGAGAGAAGGGGGGACAGAGAGAGAGAAGGGGGGACAGAGAGAGAGAAGGGGGGACAGAGAGAGAGAGAAGGGGGGACAGAGAGAGAGAGAAGGGACAGAGAGAGAGAGAAGGGACAGAGAGAGAGAGAGAAAGAAGGCAGAGAGAGGAAGAGAAGGGCGGGAGGAAGTGAAAGGGGAGCAAGAGTGGCAGTGACAATTGCCTGGTGAAGGGGGGGCGGGTGGGTCCAAAGGTCGTGGGGCAGGTCAGTAACCTGGGTTGGGAAAGGATCGGTATCGGGCATCGTTTATTGCGATCCCGACCTTGGGCTGGTGGTCACGGGTCAACCTCGGGGGGGGGAGGGGGGCTGAGTTTGTGGGGGAGGAAATCAGGGGTCAAGCGACTCTGTCCACTAGTGACAAGATCGGGATCTTTGTGGGGCGGGTGCGGAAAGAGGGAAGCTTGCAATGGTGATTCCGGGATTGAGGTGACTCTGACGTTGACCAATTCTCTCTTTCTCCCCCGCTCCTCAGGCCGTGCTCTGGTGCACTATCGGTCACTCAAGTTCCTCCTGCAGCAGCTGCCAAGCCTGGCCTGGCTCGCCACCTTCACGCCCAGCTTCCTTAAGATCCCCAAGTGGGTCTTAGCCCTGGCTGGCAATAAATTTTAAACACCTCCCCTTGAACGCTCCCAACCACCCCCACCATCCTACTCCGTTCCCCCCCCCCCCCCCCCCCCCCCCCCCCCCCCCCCCCATCTGTGCCGTCAATGCTAGAGGGAGAGGGGGGAGGGGGTTGCGATCGATGCTGTGGTCCGTTGGGTGTTCGCCGCAGGCCCTGCTGGCTTGCTGCCCCCCATTGAATGTTCCTCCTGTGCTCCCTGTCTGCCAGTTTGGAGGCCGTGGGGCTGGGTTTGAGGAGAGGGCGGGGGGGGGGTGTCACTTCAGGGTGGCACGGAGACGGGCAGACCCTGTTAGCCCCTCCCCAACAGCACACTGTCAAACCTTGCCTCCCTGACATGACTCTTGCAAAGCTGCCGCCGCCTTCGGGCCGCGACACGAAGGATCGCACGACTATGATCTCCCACTGGGGGGGGGGGGGGGGGGACACCCTGAAACTGCTGCGAACCCCCAGCATGGCGCACGGTCAAAAAATGAACAGTGCCCCGGGGCCTCCCCTGGTCCCGGCCAGACCCCGAGGGATCCATGGTCCACTCCGCAGGTACAAAGTTGCCACAAACGCCTCCTGGCACGCTTGTCGGGCATAACCGTCCAAATGGAAATTTGGGATGATTGCTAAAGTTCTCTTACAACTACCAGCACCCGCATCCCCACTTCCTTGTCGTGCTCTGAGAGTGGACCTCGGAAGCTCAAGACTGCCTTGCTTACCTGAGAATTATGAGATTTTCGATGCAATAAAACAGATCTTTTATAAACCCCCGCAGTTTGCTTCTGTCCATTGTTGTACCTGTAAAACCTCTGATACTTCCGACCAGTTTACTTACTCAAAAGGTTTTACCCAGGTGCCCTTATTTGCGTGATGAACAAAAGACGACACAGGTTCACGGTTTAACGCAATTTTATTCACAATTCTCTTATTCAACCAAATATGACTCAGACTCAATGCTGAGCTTTGGGTTTTACCCACACTTGGTAAAGGAGGCTGGCAGGCTTCGATCACTCGATCTTCTCTGGGTTCGAAACCCAGGGCCCTTCCTGCGATGGTTGTGCCTGGGGGACTCCCAGCTTATCCCCGAGGATCTGTTCGATGTTCCTTTCTTTAGACTGGTCTGCTAGAGTCATTGGTATACACCCACCACCGGCCATTGTCCCATCCAAACCCCAACTGGTTAATGGGAAAGACAGGATATCTCCTGTTTATTGATGGTGGTTCAATCAAGACCCATTGTCCTCTGAAACTCCCTTTGTCTGACCAGCCATCAGCTCATTGAGGAGTCTGATGACTTATTTTGTCTGTTCTTCGTCCTGCTGCAAAGTTGATCACCTGTGTCTGGAAGTTTGTTACATATTCATAGCACGGTCTTGTTCTTTGGAGTGGGTAATCACAAAGTCCATGTGGCGATAACATGTTTATTATGCATTGACTTGAGTGCTCTTGCAGAGGGCTTGTATCGCTTCCAGTAGGGCCTCATGAGACCGTTTCTGTTCAGGGCCAGTGTGTATCTTCTCAGCCTGTTTCCAGTACCACATTTCCCCCTGTGACCCCATAAGTGTAAAAGCATAGGATCATTAGTTTGCACAACCCTATTGCCCAGAGTGAATCAGAGATGCATACTTTCCTTACAATATTCAAAGTTTATTCAATTACATATTTAAACCTCATTACTAATTCCGCATTTAAACAAACTTCCATTTGCCTTTTTCCATTTTAAACATAATTGTCAGAAAAGCACAACATATGGTAATGAGAACAGTCGCAATAATAACAAAATGCAACATGACTTGTCCCAAGGGTGTATTTCCGCTTTAGATCCCAATCCAAATATTGTCCCACCAAGTTATTTCCTTTGAAGTTTTGATTCCCATTCCCTAATCCCAGGTTATTAAGTGACGGAAGAATCCCACCATCCGTTGCAACTTCATTGACACTCCCCAGATTTAACATTATCTCCCCACCTGTAGATCACCTCACTCAGGCTCACGTAACAGCCCTTATCCTTTTACAGAAAGTCATTCATTTGTAAACTATTTATCATAATCATAGAATTTACAGTGCAGAAGGAGGCCATTCGGCCCATCGAGTCTGCACCGGCTCTTGGAAAGAGCACCCTACCCAAGGTCAACACCTCCACCCTATCCCCATAACCCAGTAACCCCACCCAACACTGAGGGCAATTTTGGACACTAAGGGCAATTTATCACGGCCAATCCACCTAACCTGCACATCTTTGGACTGTGGGAGGAAACCGGAGCACCCGGAAGAAACCCACGCACACACGGGTGAGGATGTGCAGACTCCGCACAGACAGTGACCCAAGCCGGAATCGAACCTGGGACCCTGACTCCCACAGTCCAAAGACGTGCAGGTTAGGTGGGTTGGCCGTGATAAATTGCCCTTAGTGACCAAAAACATTAGGAGGGGTCATTGGGTTACAGGGATAAGGTGGACGTGAGGGCTTAAGTGGGTCGGTGTAGACTCGATGGGCCGAATGGCCTCCTTCTGCATTCTATGTTCTATTTTCACTTAATTGCTATTTAATCAATTAGATCTCGAGAACAATTATATCCCGGCTTGGTAATTTTAAGAGAACAGTCACATTATCAGACATTTGGTGTGGAAAGGCACTTAACACTTCACAAAAACTTGAATTCAAAAGACAACAGTGAAGTCTGAATGAGTTAACCCTTTCCACAAAAGGAAAAGCCTTTAGATCCCCATTGTCACTCTGATGTGACAGAGCAACCGTGGAAGTCTTGAAGCTGCGAGACCTGCTGGCTGTGACTCGTGATTCATCTGCATTTGAACAAAAGCACAAAGATACACTCGGCCTAGAGCCAAATTTGGATTAGATATTGTGGTGGTATGTATTAGGGGTAATGCGGTACCTGTGAAGCCGAGAGGCTATTGGCTGACAGGTCCCGGGTCCTGGTTGGATCTGCCGACTTCTGGCTCCGCCCTGAAGGCGGAGTATAAGAGCTCGAGCTTCTCCCCGCAGCCTCATTCTGTTGCTGAGCTGCTGGGGACAAGTCTCGCTTAATAAAGCCTAGATAGACTTCATCGCTTCTCGTCTCGTGTAAGTCATTGTGCGCTACAGATATATCCAGTCAATTTAAAAGAAAATTAAAACCCATAGTCTTCGCTACATGAAAATTCCCGATAGGTAAATTTGATGTACAATGAGTTTACAGAGAAAATAAATTAAATCTACCAATTTTCGAACAAAAAAAAGAACAAAAGTTTTCAAATGTAGGTACATCAAGCCTGCCTGTTAAGGAGCACACGGCTCATTGAACAAAGACCACTCGTCTTCACATTCCAATTTAGATTCCTTTAGGGTTTTTTTTCACCTTGAGCTAAGCGCACCCAAGATTATGCCAAGCTCAAACTAATCATTTCCAAATCCCAATTTATATACTTTTTTCATTTACTTCCTGAGAATTGTGTTCTAAGTAACTTCCACGATGTTGATCGTTACTGGGGTTTTTTTTTTTGGAAAAATATTTTATTGAGGCATTTCTATATTTACACATCAAACACAATCACAAAACAAAACTAGCCAACAGGGCTGCAAATAACCAATTCACCTAACGCCCTACCATTCCGCCCCACAGCTTGTCTACCTCCCCATTTTACCTCCCCCACTGCTGACATCTTAGCTATTCTCAAAGAAGTCGATGAATGGCTGCCATCTCTGGGCAAACCTCTCCACAGACCCTCTCAATGCAAACTTTATCTTTTCTAGCATGAGGGCAGCACGGTGGCGCAGTGGGTTAGCCCTGCTGCCTCACGGCGCCGAGGTCCCAGGTCCGATCCCGGCTCTGGGTCACTGTCCGTGTGGGGTTTGCATATTCTCCCCGTGTCTGCGTGGGTTTCACCCCCACAACCCAAAGATGTGCAGGGTAGGTGAATTGGCCACACTAAATTGCCCCTTAATTGGTAAAAATGAATTGGGTACTCTAAATTTATATATATATATTTTTGAATCTTTTCTAGCCTGAGGAACTCTGCCAGGTCACTCACCCACACCCACGTCTCTGAGCTACCAGGGAGGCAAAGGCCAAAACGACGGCTTCTCTCACTCCCTAGACTCCCGGGACATCTGACACCCCAAAGATCGGCACTTCTGAACTCGGGACCACCTTCACCTTCAGGACCTCCGACACAACGTCGACAAGCCCCTACCAGAATCCTGTAAGCTTCGGCCAAGCCCAAAACATGTGCAAACGAATCGCGAGGCCACCCGCACACCGCCCACACCTATCTTTTTTTAAATATAAATTTAGAGTACCCAATTCATTTTTTTCCAACGAAGGGGCAATTTCGCGTGGCCAGTCCACCTCGCCTGCACATCTTTGGGTTGTGGGGGCGAAACCCACGCAGACACGGGGAGAATGTGCAAACTCCACACGGACAGTGACCCGGGGCCGGGATCGAACCTGGGACCTCGGCGCCGTGAGGCAGCAGTGCTAATCCACTGCGCCACCGTGCTGCCCCCCACACCTATCTTCTACCCCTTCAAAAAACTTGCTCATCCTAGCCACCGTCATGTGCGCCCTGTGGACCATAAGGCTAAACCTAGCGCACGACGAGGATGCATTCACCCTCCTCAGAAACACCTCCCACAGCCCAGCCTCCAACTCCCTACCCAACTCTTCCTCCCACTTGCGCTTCACTACCCCTATCGGGGCTCTCTCCCAGTCCATCAACTCCTCGTAAATTTCTGACACTGTACCCTCCGCTACCCCAGCTCTTGACGCCACCTTGTCCTGTAGCCCCTGGGGAGGCGGGTAAGATTATTACTGTTTTATAAAGACATTTCAAATACTTACTCCATTTTAAATGACACTTTAAATCCAGTTTACAACTCCCAATTGATTTAAAACTCAGTTTTGCAAAATACAACATTCAAAAAAACTGGAAACACCAAAGGAAATTCACAAATTCTTTATTAAACACACCCGCCCTCATTCATCCACGGAGGAATTCAAAGCATTATATTTACATTCAATCTCAACAAACGGAAAAATAAATTTGAATTTGCAAAGAAAACAAATGAGGATTAAGACAATAATCTTCTTTCTTCAAAACTAAATAAAAAAAGATGAATTGGGGACTTCCGGTGACGGCGGGCGGGAGGCAGCCGCGCGTTGGAGGGCTCCCGTTCGGGAACGGCATTGTCGGGGAGTAACGCCCGGTCCTAGGGCCAGCAACAGCAGTAAAAGTCGGGAGACAGCGCACAGAGAAGAAGGATGTCAAAAAACAGCAAAACAACGGCCGTGAAAAAAGCGGCTGGAAGTCCGTTGGGGAGTGGAAAGGTCACCGCGGGGTCAGCAAAGAAAATGGAGGCTGGAGCACCAGGGGAGGCCGCAGTGCTTACGGCTAAAGAAATAACCAAGGTGATGGCTGCGGAATTCCAAAAGCAGTTGGCGCAGATTGCGAAATGCATGGAGACGATGAGGGAGGTTTTGAGTGCGCTGGTGGCAAAACTATTGGGGGAGGGGGAGGATTCCTCCCGATATGAACTGGATCGGGCTCATTGGTCGTGGAGGCCTGTACCAAAGGCGAGTGAGCCGCCAAGGACAGTGACCCTGTGCTTCCGTAGGTACAGTGTGAAGGAGAAGGTCCTGAGCTGGGCCAAGCAGAAGCGGGTGGTGCAGTGGGCTGGTATACGTGTATACCAGGACTTTACGGTGGAGCTGGCGAGGAGGCGGGCTGCCTTCAACCGGGTGAAGAGGGCACTGTACATTGGCAAGGTGCAGTGCGGCATTGTATATCCAGCGAAGCTGAGGGTGACTTACAAGCTCAGGGACTTTTATTTTGGAACGGCGGAAGCAGCGGAGGAGTTTGCGAAAGCAGAAGGACTGTGGCAGAACTGACAAATTGAGGAATGGCCATGTGCCGATGTAACCTCATGACTATTTTCTTCTTTTCTGTATCACTGCGTGCGGGTGTATGGGCTAAAGGAGCCAATGTTGTATATATTTGGACAAGGGAAGGGACGGGACTTTCAATCAAAATGAGGGCTCTTTGGGGTGTAGGTGGATATGCGGGGTTTGTGTGCTAAAAGGGGATCTTTGGGCTTTCCTAACCGGGCAAGTGGGAAAGGGACCTGGGCGGGGGCCTCCGCGCTGGCCGGTTTAAGCCGGCCAGTGAACGGGAGTGAGGTGGGGGGAGGGACTGCGGCCATCGGAGCCTGGCAGAACAGGGTCCGAGTGGTCTAGCCGGGGTGGAAAGTTGGGGGGAAGGAACCGAGGTTGGGAGGAGGAGTTTTACAAGAGGCAGTGGACGGGAGGAGCTGGAGACTTGCGGGGGGGGGGAGGGTATTTACAACTCTGGGGTATCATGTACGGTACTCTCTCAGAAGCTGGACGGCGTTGGTTGGGGGGGTGGGGAGCTGTGTAGATTAAGGGTGACTACGGGTAATCCCTGATTCCTTTTTGTCATTTGTTTATGTAAACATGCGGGCTAAGGTTTGGGGGTTGGTGGGCGGATGGGATCGTTGTTATTATGGGGATTGACATATCTTGCTGATTATTGTTTATTGTTGATGGATGTAAATGTGGGAGAAAATGTGAAAAAGGAGAATAAAAAAAAAATGTTTTTTAAAAAGATGAATTCTCTCGCAAATATACATAATAAGCTTAAAGTCTTCTGTAGCAACAGGGGCTTTCCATTGCCCCAGAATCACCACTCTCCCACTTGAACAATTACTCTCCTGCTCCTTAACCTAATTCAAAATACAACTACATATATACATACATTGAACAAGCAACTTTGAAATGACTACCAAAACCCAGACCACAGAGTGTTACCTCAGTGACACAGGCACTAGATGGACACACAGACAAGTAAAAATCACACTTAAAATCTGCAGACTATCTTTTAACCTTATATTCATTAAAACCAATAATTTCCCAATTTCTTTCACAAACATACAAAGTAGCAAAGATCAGTGGGAGACTAGAGGACTGGGAAATCTTTAGGGGGCAACAGAAAGCTACTAAAAAAGCTATAAAGAAGAGTAAGAT
Organism: Scyliorhinus torazame; assembly: GCF_047496885.1. NCBI lineage: Eukaryota > Metazoa > Chordata > Chondrichthyes > Carcharhiniformes > Scyliorhinidae > Scyliorhinus > Scyliorhinus torazame. Next base: position 137,347,887 of record NC_092711.1, read on the forward strand.
AGATTATGAGAGTAAACTTGCTCAGAATATAAAAACAGATAGTAAAAGTTTCTACAAATACATAAAACAAAAAAGAGTGGCTAAGGTAAATATTGGTCCTTCAGAGGATGAGAAGGGAGATTTAATAATGGGAGATGAGGAAATGGCTGAGGAACTGAACAGGTATTTTGGGTCGGTCTTCACAGTGGAAGACACAAATAACATGCCAGTGACTGATGGAAATGAGGCTATGACAGGTGAGGACCTTGAGAGGATTGTTATTACCAAGGAGGTAGTGATGGGCAAGCTAATGGGGCTAAAGGTAGACAAGTCTCCTGGACCTGATGGAATGCATCCCAGAGTGCTAAAAGAGATGGCTAGGGAAATTGCAAATGCACTAGTGATAATTTACCAAAATTCACTAGACTCTGGGGTGGTCCCGGCGGATTGGAAATTAGCAAACGTGACACCACTGTTTAAAAAAGGAGGTAGGCAGAAAGCGGGTAATTATAGGCCAGTGAGCTTAACTTCGGTAGTAGGGAAGATGCTGGAATCTATCATCAAGGAAGAAATAGCTAGGCATCTGGATGGAAATTGTCCCATTGGGCAGACGCAGCATGGGTTCATAAAGGGCAGGTCGTGCCTAACTAATTTAGTGGAATTTTTTGAGGACATTAACAGTGCGGTAGATAACGGGGAGCCAATGGATGTGGTATATCTGGATTTCCAGAAAGCCTTTGACAAGGTGCCACACAAAAGGTTGTTGCATAAGATAAAGATGCATGGCATTAAGGGGAAAGTAGTAGCATGGATAGAGGATTGGTTAATTAATAGGAAGCAAAGAGTGGGGATTAATGGGTGTTTCTCTGGTTGGCAATCAGTAGCTAGTGGTGTCCCTCAGGGATCAGTGTTGGGCCCACAATTGTTCACAATTTACATAGACGATTTGGAGTTGGGGACCAAGGGCAATGTGTCCAAGTTTGCAGACGACACTAAGATAAGTGGTAAAGCAAAAAGTGCAGAGGATACTGGAAGTCTGCAGAGGGATTTGGATAGGCTAAGTGAATGGGCTAGGGTCTGGCAGATGGAATACAATGGTGACAAATGTGAGGTTATCCATTTTGGTAGGAATAACAGCAAAAGGGATTATTATTTAAATGATAAAATATTAAAACATGCTGCTGTGCAGAGAGACCTGGGTGTACTAGTGCATGAGTCGCAAAAAGTTGGTTTTCAGGTGCAGCAGGTGATTAAGAAGGCAAATGGAATTTTGTCCTTCATTGCTAGAGGGATGGAGTTTAAGACTAGGGAGGTTCTGCTGCAATTGTATAAGGTGTTAGTGAGGCCACACCTGGAGTATTGTGTTCAGTTTTGGTCTCCTTACTTGAGAAAGGACGTACTGGCACTGGAGGGTGTGCAGAGGAGATTCACTAGGTTAATCCCAGAGCTGAAGGGGTTGGATTACGAGGAGAGGTTGAGTAGGCTGGGACTGTACGCGTTGGAATTTAGAAGGATGAGGGGGGATCTTATAGAAACATATAAAGTTATGAAGGGAATAGATAGGATAGATGCGGGCAGGTTGTTTCCACTGGCGGGTGAAAGCAGAACTAGGGGGCATAGCCTCAAAATAAGGGGAAGTAGATTTAGGACTGAGTTTAGGAGGAACTTCTTCACCCAAAGGGTTGTGAATCTATGGAATTCCTTGCCCAGTGAAGCAGTTGAGGCTCCTTCATTAAATGTTTTTAAGATAAAGATAGATAGTTTTTTGAAGAATAAAGGGATTAAGGGTTATGGTGTTCGGGCCGGAAAGTGGAGCTGAGTCCACAAAACATCAGCCATGATCTCATTGAATGGTGGAGCAGGCTCGAGGGGCCAGATGGCCTACTCCTGCTCCTAGTTCTTATGTTCTTATGTGCATGCAGAATATAAATCAAACCCTTTCCAAATTGTTGATTTAGCTTTTTTTTTAATTCAAAAGACATACCTCCCCAATTTATATCTCCGTTGATTTTACTCATCGCTTGATCCCTAAAAGCACACATCATATCCCTTTGGAAGGAGACTGGAAACTCTCCAGACTGGAGACGCTAACCTCTTTTTCCTAACTTCTAACATTAAGGTGCTCCCAGAGCACCGATTTCCACACTGACCAAGACTCACTCGCCTTTTTGGGGGTGGGATAATCCCAGACTATGCAGAGCACATATTTTCACATTGACTTTTAAAACTCATATAACAAGAAGTACTCATGAGGACGTCACGGTGGTTAGCACTACTGCCTCACAGCGCTGAGGACCTGGGTTTGATCCTGGCCCCGGGTCACTGTCCGTGTGGAGTTTGCACATTCTCCCCCGGTCTGCGTGGGTCTCACCCCCGTAACCCAAAAGATGTGCAGGTTAGGTGGATTGGTTAAATTGCCCCTTAATTGGAAAAAAATAATTGGGTATTTTAAGATTTTTTTTAAAAACAAGACCGCCCCCCCCGGCTCCAACACACTGGCCACCTTCCACAAGGTGGTACGAATACCTTTCCCCTATTCCGTGACTTTGGGTCCGAGAACCTTGCTTTTTGTTCACTTCTTTTAACTGTATCTCTGCTAATTCTTCCACTCAGTACTCATCGGTACAGATACGGAAAGCGTGCCGGATTTACGTCAATACTAACGAACTTACAGACTACAGAACGGTTAACTCTACCAAACAGTACAGGAGGAGGTTGGTAACCCAGCCACCTCCCAGTGAGAGGAACGCTGATGCAACTGTGCTGCGCTTTTTAACCTCGAGGGTCCGTACTCTACTTATTGACCCTTTGGGTCCCAGACCCTTTGATTTACTGTAGTGGCTCACTTCTCACTCTGAGCACTCTGTCATTGCTCTCCTCTCCTTATTCTCTATCCCTCCCTAGTGTTTGTCAAGGGGTGTGTGGGAATCCTCTGGAGTAGCGGTCCGGCTTTCACTAAATTCCCTCCCACAGATTTTACCCAACTCTCTTGATTATCCGAGATCTAATTACGTAGATTGTTCACCTCGTGTTCACCTAGTTTATGAGCTAATTTTACTGGTCAAAATCTGTATTAGTCCTTCACTCACTTGAGACTGGTCATGCGTTCAAAAGGCATCTCGACAAACACATGGATAGGATGGGTATAAAGGGATACGGCACTCGGAAGTACTGAGGGTTTTGCCCGCGGGTGGTATCATAACTGGTACAGGCTTGGAGGGCCTAAGGGCCTGTTACTGTTGTTGCTCTTTTTAGCCTTAGTTTTATTGGCTCTGATTATGTCACCTTTGCTCACGAGTCGCCAGGTATCTTTCTGATACCGCCGCGTGGTTCAAGCTCGAGTTATGATTAATAAGTCAGCACACCGCTTAGTAAGATTGAAATCAACGGTCATTTATTATGTACAGCAATCAATACTTATACAATAATCCTACTATCTATATCAAAACCTACCACTACTGGCCAATACTTAACTTTAGGAGATGGCCCACCAGGTCAGGGAAGCGAATGGTTTATCGAATCTGATCTGGCCCGCGGGATTCAAAAGGCTGATACAGGTCGATGTCTAGGAGTCTCTATCGGGTAGCGATCGCTGGAGTCAAACTTACAGTTTCTGGTCGATGTTCTTGCGAAGGTTGCGAGCAGGAGAAGAAGGGAGAGAGAGAGAGATCTGAACTTGGCCCCTCACTTTATAGGGTCCCGGGGCTTCCCGCCTCTCGGGGCGGCCCTTGACCCTGAGTCCCAAGTGATTGGACTTGTTCCCAATCACTGGGTTCGATATATCCAATAACGGGGCGATTCCTTGATTGGGGGGTGGTCGTTCACCTGTCTTTGTTTCGGCCACTGCAGGCGCCGACAGGTCTGGCCCGGCATTCAATTGCTAATATGTTGCAATTGTTCCCGGGGATAGCCGATTAAACTGCAGATGTCTGGGTTGATGTGCTGCTAATAGTTTTGAGTATCGATCTGGGCCGACTTCCCCAGAGCCGAATACGCTATTCTGTCTGCAGCTGTCCGTTTGTGTCCTGTTGGCTGCTTTTCCCATCAGCCTTTTCGGTTAGCCATTTTAAATCGGGTTTTGGCCAAATTAATAGGGAATCAGCCATTTTAGGTGGCTACACTATGCTGTATTGTTCTTTGTCACATGGGGCTTTTGCCCTCTTAATTTAGGCTCAGACAGAGTGTTGAAGAATACTGGGGTTGAAGGTTCGACTTCAGAGTCACGTATCACTTCTTATCGAAGGACTGTCTGGGGTGCCAATTGTTGTACCTTTAAACCTCTGATGAGTTCGACCAGTTTACTTACTCAAATGTTTTACCCAGGTGCCCTTATTTGGGCTGGTTTAGCACACTGGGCTAAAGAGCTGGCTTTTAAAGCAGACCAAGGCAGGCCAGCAGCACGATTCAATTCCCATACCAGCCTCCCCGAACAGGCGCCGGAATGTGGCGACTAGGGGCTTTTCACAGTAACTTCATTTGAAGCCTAGGCAGACTCGAACGTGGGAATCGAACCTGGGTCTCTGGCGCTGTGTGGTAGCAGTGCTAACCACCATGCCGCCCCAGACAGGGAGTTGGGAGGATGTTTCCACTCGGGGAGAGTGTCGGACCAGAGGGCGTAATCGCAGAATGGAATTCCTACAGTGTTGAAGAAGGCCATTCGGCCCAACGAGTCTGCACTGACCCTCTGAAAGAGCAAAATACCTAGGCCCACTATCCCACCCTATCCCCATAACCTCACCTAACCTGCCCATCTTTGGACACTAAGGGGCAATTTATCACGGCCAATCCACCTAACCTGCACATCTTTGGACTGTGGGAGGAAACCGGAGCACCCGGGGGGAACCCACGCACACACGGGGTGACAGTCACCCAAGGCTGGAATTGAACCTGGGTCCCTGGCACTGTGAGGCAGCAGTGCTAACCACTGTGCCACCCCTAAGGGGATGCTCATTTAAGACGGATTTGAAGAAGAACTTCTTCTCAGGGAGCGATGAATCTTTGGAATTCTTTATCCCAGGAAGACGGCGAGTCCTTGAACATTGTCCAAGGCCGCGATCGACAGGTTTTTAATCAGTTGGAGAATTGAGGGTTAAGGAGATAACACAGGCAAGTGGACCAGTCGAGCATTCAGATCAGCCATGATCCTATAAAATGACGGAGGAAGATCAAAGGGACGACTCCCGTTCCTATATTTTATAGGCTGAAGAGAGATCACACAAACTAAGATCATATTCCCTGGAATTGAGAAGGCTAAGGGTTGATTTGATTAAAATTTACAAGCTATTAAGGGGAACTGATTGAGTCGATAGAGAAAATCTGTTTCCGCCATTTGGTGATCGAAGGCTGGGCTCAGGTGGGCAGAGTCTAAATGTTCGGGAAAGAGATTGGGAAATGCTTGGTCGCACAAACAAACAATCGGTGCTGGATCAATTATTAATTTTAAATCTGGAATGGTGAGATTGTGGTTATCCAAAGATACTAAGTTATATGGGGCGAAGGTGGGAATGGGACGTTAGGTCATGGATCAGCTGTGAGCTCACCGACTGCAGGAAACAAGCTTGAGAAAGGGCTGTACGGCCCTCCTGTTCCTGAGTAACAGGCTGGAGAAGGGGCTGAATGGGCCTCATCCTGTTCCCTGTGTAACAGGCTGGAGAAGGGGCTGAATGGGCCTCCTCCTGTTCCCTGTGTAACAGGGTGGGGAAGGGGCTGAATGGGCCTCCTCCTGTTCCGGTGTAACAGGCTGGAGAAGGGGCTGAATGGGCCTCCTCCTGTTCCTGTGTAACAGGCTGGAGAAGGGGCTGAATGGGCCTCCTCCTGTTCCTGTGTAACAGGCTGGAGAAGGGGCTGAATGGGCCTCCTCCTGTTCCGGTGTAACAGGCTGGAGAAGGGGCTGAATGGGCCTCCTCCTGTTCCCTGTGTAACAGGGTGGGGAAGGGGCTGAATGGGCCTCCTCCTGTTTCATAGATTTCATAGAATTTACAGTGCAGAAGGAGGCCATTCGGCCCATCGAGTCTGCACCGGCTCTTGGAAAGAGCACCCTATCCGAGGTCCACACCTCTACCCTATCCCCATAACCCAGTAACCCCATCCAACACTACTGGCAATTTTGGACACTAAGGGCAATTTATCATGGCCAATCCACCTAACCTGCACATCTTTGGACTGTGGGAGGAAACCGGAGCACCCGGAGGAAACCCACGCACACACGGGGAGGATGTGCAGACTCCGCACAGACAGTGACCCAAGCCGGAATCGAACCTGGGACCCTGGAGCTGTGAAGCAATTGTGCTATCCACAAGGCTACCGTGCTGCCCCAACCGTGCTGTGTAACAGGCTGGAGAAGGGGCTGAATGGGCCTCCTCCTGTTCCTGTGTAACAGGCTGGAGAAGGGGCTGAATGGGCCTCCTCCTGTTCCTGAGTAACAGGCTGGAGAAGGGGCTGAATGGGCCTCCTCCTGTTCCTGTGTAACAGGGTGGGGAAGGGGCTGAATGGGCCTCCTCCTGTTCCTGTGTAACAGGCTGGAGAAGTGGCTGAATGGGCCTCCTCCTGTTCCTGAGTAACAGGCTGGAGAAGGGGCTGAATGGGCCTCCTCCTGTTCCTGTGTAACAGGGTGGGGAAGGGGCTGAATGGGCCTCTTCCTGTTCCTGAGTAACAGGCTGGAGAAGGGGCTGAATGGGCCTCCTCCTGTTCCCTGTGTAACAGGCTGGAGAAGGGCTGAATGGGCTCCTCCTGTTCCTGTGTAACAGGCTGGAGAAGGGGCTGAATGGGCCTCCTCCTGTTCCTGTGTAACAGGCTGGGGAAGGGGCTGAATGGGCCTCCTCCTGTTCCCTGTGTAACAGGCTGGAGAATGGGCTGAATGGGCCTCCTCCTGTTCCCGTGTAATAGGCTGGAGAAGGGGCTGAATGGGCCTCCTCCTGTTCCTGTGTAACGGGCCGGAGAAGGGGCTGAATGGGCCTCCTCCTGTTCTTGTGTAACAGGCTGGAGAAGGGGCTGAATGGGCCTCCTCCTGTTCCTGTGTAACAGGCTGGGGAAGGGGCTGAATGGGCCTCCTCCTGTTCCTGTGTAACAGGCTGGAGAAGGGGCTGAATGGGCCTCCTCCTGTTGCTGTGTAACTAGCTTGAGATGGGGCTGAATGGACCTCCTCCTGTTCCTGTGTGACAGGCTGGAGAAGGGGCTGAATGGGCCTCCTCATGTTCCTGTGTAACAGGCTGGAGAAGGAGCTGAATGGGCCTCCTCCTGTTCCTGTGTAACAGGCTGGAGAAGGGGCTGAATGGGCCTCCTCCTGTTCCTGTGTAACAGGCTGGGGAAGGGGCTGAATGGGCCTCCTCCTGTTCCTGTGTAACAGGCTGGAGAAGGGGCTGAATGGGCCTCCTCCTGTTCCTGTGTAACAGGCTGGAGAAGGGGCTGAATGGGCCTCCTCCTGTTCCTGTGTAACAGGCTGGATAAGGGGCTGAATGGGCCTCCTCCTGTTCCTGTGTAACAGGCTGGATAAGGGGCTGAATGGGCCTCCTCCTGTTCCTGTGTAACAGGCTGGAAAAGGGGCTGAATGGGCCTCCTCCTGTTCCCTGTGTAACAGGCTGGAGAAGGGGCTGAATGGGCCTCCTCCTGTTCCTGTGTAACAGGCTGGAGAAGGGGCTGAATGGGCCTCCTCCTGTTCCTGTGTAACAGGCTGGAGAAGGGGCTGAATGGGCCCCCACCTGTTCCTGTGTAACAGGCTGGAGAAGGGGCTGAATGGGCCTCCTCCTGTTCCTGTGTAACAGGCTGGAGAAGGGGCTGAATGGGCCTCCTCCTGTTCCTGTGTAACAGGCTGGAGAAGGGGCTGAATGGGCCTCCACCTGTTCCTGTATAACAGACTGGAGAAGGGGCTAAGTGGGCCTCCTCCTGTTCCCTGTGTAACAGGCTGGAGAAGGGGCTGAATGGGCCTCCTCCTGTTCCTGTGTAACAGGCTGGAGAAGGGGCTGAATGGGCCTCCTCCTGTTGCTGTGTAACTAGCTTGAGAAGGGGCTGAATGGGCCTCCACCTGTTCCTGTATAACAGACTGGAGAATGGGCTAAGTGGGCCTCCTCCTGTTCCCTGTGTAACAGGCTGGAGGAGGGGCTGAATGGGCCTCCTCCTGTTCCTGCGTAACTAGCTTGAGAAGGGGCTGAATGGGCCTCCTCCTGATCCTGTGTAACAGGCTGGAGAAGGGGCTGAATGGGCCTCCTCCTGCTCCTGTTTAACAGGCTGGAGAAGGGGCTGAATGGGCCTCCTCCTGTTCCTGTGTAACAGGCTGGAGCAGGGGCTGAATGGTTCTCCTCCTGTTCCTGTGTAACAGGCTGGAGAAGGGGCTGAATGGGCCTCCTCCTGTTCCTGTGTAACAGGCTGGAGAAGGGGCTAAATGGGCCTCCTCCTGTTGCTGTGTAACTAGCTTGAGATGGGGCTGAATGGACCTCCTCCTGTTCCTGTGTAACAGGCTGGAGAAGGGGCTGAATGGGCCTCCTCCTGTTCATGTGTAACAGGCTGGAGAAGGGGCTGAATGGGCCTCCTCCTGTTCCCGTGTAATAGGCTGGAGAAGGGGCTGAATGGGCCTCCTCCTGTTCCTGTGTAACGGGCCGGAGAAGGGGCTGAATGGGCCTCCTCCTGTTCCCGTGTAATAGGCTGGAGAAGGGGCTGAATGGGCCTCCTCCTGTTCCTGTGTAACGGGCCGGAGAAGGGGCTGAATGGGCCTCCTCCTGTTCTTGTGTAACAGGCTGGAGAAGGGGCTGAATGGGCCTCCTCCTGTTCCTGTGTAACAGGCTGGAGAAGGGGCTGAATGGGCCTCCTCCTGTTCCTGTGTAACAGGCTGGGGAAGGGGCTGAATGGGCCTCCTCCTGTTCCTGTGTAACAGGCTGGAGAAGGGGCTGAATGGGCCTCCTCCTGTTCCTGTGTAACAGGCTGGAGAAGGGGCTGAATGGGCCTCCTCCTGTTGCTGTGTAACTAGCTTGAGATGGGGCTGAATGGGCCTCCTCCTATTCCTGTGTAACAGGCTGGAGAAGGGGCTGAATGGGCCTCCTCCTGTTGCTGTGTAACTAGCTTGAGATGGGGCTGAATGGGCCTCCTCCTATTCCTGCGTAACTGGCTGGAGAAGGGGCTGAATGGGCCTCCACCTGTTCATGTGTAACAGGCTGGAGAAGGGGCTGAATGGGCATCCTCCTGTTCCTGCGTAACTGGCTGGAGAAGGGGCTGAATGGGCCTCCACCTGTTTCTGTATAACAGACTGGAGAATGGGCTAAGTGGGCCTCCTCCTGTTCCCGTGCAACTGGCTGGAGAAGGGGCTGAATGGGCCTCCTCCTGTTCCTGTGTAACAGGCTGGAGCAGGGGCTGAATGGTTCTCCTCCTGTTCCTGTGTAACAGGCTCGAGAAGGGGCTGAATGGGCCTCCTCCTGCTCCTGTGTAACAGGCTGGAGAAGGGGCTGAATGGGCCTCCTCCTGTTCCTGTGTAACAGGCTGGAGAAGGGGCTGAATGGGCCTCCTCCTGTTCCTGTGTAACAGGCTGGAGCAGGGGCTGAATGGGCCTCCTCCTGTTCCTGTGTAACAGGCTGGAGAAGGGGCTGAATGGGCCTCCTCCTGTTCCTGTGAAACAGGCTGGAGAAGGGGCTGAATGGGCCTCCTCCTGTTCTTGTGTAACAGGCTGGAGAAGGGGCTGAATGGGCCTCCTCTTGTTCTTGTGTGACAGGCTGGAGAAGGGGCTGAATTGGCCTCCTGTTCCCGATCGAGGGTATAAAATATTAACTGGGACAGAGAGGGGGTTAAGGAGGGTCCTGATTGAGGGTACAAAATATTAACTGGGACAGAGAGAGAGGGTTAAGGAGGGTCCCGATCGAGGATATAAAATATTAACTGGGACAGAGAGGGGGTTAAGGAGGGTCCTGATCGAGGGTATAAAATATTAACTGGGACAAGAGGGAGTTAAGGAGGGTCCCGATCGAGGGTGTAAAATATTAACTGGGACAGAGACGGGTTAAGGAGGGTCCCGATCGAGGGTATAAAATATTAACTGGGACAGTGAGGGGGTTAAGGAGGGTCCCGAATGAGGGTATAAAATATTAATTGGGACAGAGACGGGTTAAGGAGGGTCCTGATCGAGGGTATAAAATATTAACTGGGACAAGAGGGAGTTAAGGAGGGTCCCGATCGAGGGTGTAAAATATTAACTGGGACAGAGACGGGTTAAGGAGGGTCCCGATCGAGGGTATAAAATATTAACTGGGACAGTGAGGGGGTTAAGGAGGGTCCCGAATGAGGGTATAAAATATTAATTGGGACAGAGACGGGTTAAGGAGGGTCCCGATCGTGGGTAGAAAATATTAACCGGGACAGAGACGGGGTTAAGGAGGTTCCCGATCGAGGGTATAAAATATTAACTGGGACAGAGACAGGTTAAGGAGGTTCCCGATTGAGGGTATAAAATATTAATTGGGACAGAGACGGGTTAAGGAGGGTCCCGATCGAGGGTATAAAATATTAACCAGGACAGAGACAGGGTTAAGGAGGTTCCCGATCGAGGGTATAAAATATTAACTGGGACAGAGAGGGGGTTAAGGAGGGTCCCGATTGAGGGTATAAAATATTAACTGGGACAGAGACGGGGTTAAGGAGGGTCCTGATCGAGGGTATAAAATATTAACTGGGACAGAGAGGGGGTTAAGGAGGGACCCGATCGAGGGTATAAAATATTAACTGGGACAGAGAGGGGGTTAAGGAGGGACCCGATCGAGGGTATAAAATATTAACTGGGACAGAGAGGGGGTTAAGGAGGGTCCCGATCGAGGGTATAAAATATTAACTGGGACAGAGAGGGGGTTAAGGAGTGTCCCGATCAAGGGTATAAAATATTAACCGGAACAGAGACGGGGTTAAGAAGGGTCGTGATCGAGACTTCCGGTTGTGGCGATGACCAGCTAAGCCGCACGTTTCGGCACCTCCCGTTTCAACGGACTTTTGGGCTCTTATCGGCAGCCTCAACGGAAATTTCTGACAGCCAAACCCAGTGTGAGGCGACAAAGGAAGGAGTCCCCCCGGGTGTGGATGGAAAGAAGCGATAGTAGTGGCCAGATTGCGGAGGATCCTCTGGAGCAGCGGCAGAGAAGGGAAGGGAGAAGCAAGATGGCGGCTGAGGGAGCCCAGATTGTATGGGGCCCGGAACAGCAGGAGTTCCTCCGACGATGTGTGGAGGAGCTCAAGAAGGAGGTGTTGGCGCCGATGTTGCTGGCGATTGAGGGATTGAAGGAGACGCAAAAGACCCAGACGATGGAGCTCCGTGGAGTGAAGGCAAAGGCTGCCGAGAATGAGGATGAGATACAGGGCTTGGTGGTGAAGACGGAGACGCACGAGGCACTTCATAAGAGGTGCATGGAAAGGCTGGAAGCCCTGGAAAATAGCTCGAGGAGGAAGAATCTAAGGATTTTGGGTCTTCCCGAAGGGGCAGAGGGAGCGGACGTTGGGGCGTATGTGAGTACGATGCTCCATACTTTAATGGGAGCTGAGGCCCCAACGGGCCCTCTGGAAGTGGAGGGAGCGTACCGGGTCCTCGTGAGAAGACCAAAGGCAGGTGAAACACCGCGAGCAATAGTGGTGAAGTTCCATCGCTACAAGGACAGGGAGATGGTCCTGAGATGGGCTAAGAAGACACGGAGCAGCAGATGGGAGAACGCGGTGATCCGCGTGTATCAAGACTGGAGTGCGGAGGTGGCGAGGAGGAGGGCGAGTTTCAACCGGGCCAAGGCGGTGCTCCACAGGAAGAAAGTAAAATTTGGAATGCTGCAGCCGGCAAGACTGTGGGTTACACACCAGGGCAAACACCACTACTTCGAGACGGCAGAGGAGGCGTGGACATTTATTCAAGAAGAGAAGTTGGACTAGATTTGAGGAATTGATGTTTGGAAAGAAGTAGCGAGGTGGTGGCAAAGAAATGCAAAGGGGGAGAGGAGGAGGGTTTATCTGTAAAAATGTTAGACGGGAGAATTTTTATCCCCCCCCCCCCCTCCCCCCCCCCGAGGGGGGGGGGAACACGAAGAAATGGGGGCGCCGGTGGGGAAGGGGACAGGGAAGGGGAGAGGGAACTGCGCCACTAGGTGCGGGGCCGAGAGGGAAGCGCGGGTTTTTTTCCCGCGCTATGGAAATTGCGGCGGGAAAAGTGGGCGCAGGAAGGAAGGGGGCCTCACACGCAGGGAGGCCAAGGGTAAACGGGGGAAGCCGAGGTCAGCCAGAGTTTGCTGACTCCCGGAAGCAATATGGGGGGAGCAATCAAGCTAGAAGGGAATCTAGCCGGGGGGAGGGGGAGATTAACTGGGTTGCTGCTGCTGAGGGTAAGGGGGAGCTGATATGGGATGGGATGGTCAGGACGGGAGGGCGCCGCCTGGGGGACAAACGGGTGCATGGGGCCCGGGTGAGGAGCTGGTTTAAAAAAGGGGATGGCTAGTCGACGATGGGGGAGGGGGGTAATGGGCCCCCCAACCCGGCTGATCACGTGGAACGTGAGAGGGCTGAATGGGCCGATTAAGAGGGCAAGGGTATTTGCGCACCTAAAGAGGCTGAAGGCGGATGTGGTTATGCTTCAGGAGACGCACCTGAAATTGGCGGATCAGGTCAGATTAAGGAAAGGATGGGTGGGACAGGTATTCCACTCAGGGTTAGATGCGAAAAACAGAGGGGTGGCAATACTGGTGGGGAAACGGGTATCGTTTGAGGCTAAGACCATAGTGGTGGACAGTGGGGGCAGGTACGTGATGGTGAGTGGCAGATTGCAGGGTGAGGCGGTGGTGCTGGTGAACATATACGCCCCGAACTGGGATGACGCGGGTTTTATGAAGCGTGTGTTGGGGCGCATCCCAGACCTAGAGATGGGAAATTTGGCAATGGGGGGGGACTTCAGCACGGTGCTGGATCGGTCCAGATCTAGGACCGGGAGGAGGCCGGCAGCGGCCAAGGTGCTTAAGGGGTTTATGGAGCAGATGGGAGGAGTAAATCCCTGGAGATTTGCTAGACCGAGGAGTAAAGAGTTTTCCTTCTTCTCCCACGTCCATAGAGTGTACTCCCGGATAGACTTTTTTGTCCTAGGAAGAGCGCTGATCCCGAAAGTGGTAGGAACGGAATATTCGGCTATAGCCATTTCAGATCACGCCCCACATTGTGTGGCTCTGGATCTAGGAGAGGAGAAGGAGCAGCGCCCACTTTGGAGATTAGACATGGGACTGTTGGCGGACGAGGGGGTATGTGGAAGGGTGAGGGGATGTATTGAAAGGTACCTAGAGGTCAATGATGATGGAGCGGTCCAGGTGGGAGTAGTATGGGAGGCGCTGAAGGCGGTGGTTAGGGGGGAGCTGATTTCCGTAAGAGCCCACAGGGGGAAACAAGAGGGTAAAGAAAGAGAGAGACTGATCGGGGAGATTCTGAGGGTGGATAGGCAATATGCGGAGGCCCCGGATGAAGGGCTATACAGGGAAAGACGGAGAATACAGACGGAGTTTGACCTGCTGACCACGGGTAAGACGGCGACGCAGTGGAGGAAGGCACAGGGAATACAATACGAGTATGGGGAAAAGGCGAGCCGATTGCTGGCCCAACAACTTAGGAAGAGGGGGGCGGCGAGAGAGATCGGAGGAGTTAGGGACGGGGAGGGAAGGATGGAGCAGAAAGCGGGGAGGGTGAACGGGGTGTTTAAGTCATTTTATGAGAGGCTGTATAAGTCCCAACCCCCGGAGGGGAAAGAGGGAATGATACACTTCCTGGACCAGCTGGAGTTCCCGAGGGTTGAGGAGCAGGAGGTGGCAGGTTTGGGAGTGCAGATTGAGGTGAAGGAGGTGATTAAAGGAATTGGGAACATGCAGGCAGGAAAGGCCCCGGGACCAGATGGGTTCCCGGTGGAATTTTACAGGAAATATGTGGACCTACTGGCCCCACTCCTGACGAGAACCTTCAATGAGGCTAAGGAAAGGGGGACACTACCCCCGACAATGTCGGAGGCGACGATATCGTTGATCCTGAAACGAGACAAAGTCCCGCTGCAGTGCGGGTCATACAGGCCCATCTCCCTCCTAAATGTAGACGCCAAGTTGCTGGCCAAAGTGATGGCGACAAGGATAGAGGACTGTGTCCCAGGGGTGGTACATGACGACCAGACAGGGTTTGTTAAAGGGAGGCAATTGAATGCCAATATACGAAGGTTGCTGGGGGTGATGATGATGCCCCCACCGGAGGGGGAGGCGGAGATAGTGGTGGCGATGGATGCAGAGAAGGCATTTGATAGAGTGGAGTGGGACTATCTGTGGGAGGTACTGAAGAGATTTGGATTTGGAGAGGGGTTCATCAGATGGGTTCAGCTCCTGTACGGGGCCCCGGTGGGAAGCGTGGTTACAAACAGGCAACGATCCGACTATTTCCGATTACATAGAGGCACAAGACAGGGGTGCCCCCTGTCCCCGTTACTGTTCGCGTTGGCAATCGAGCCATTGGCCATAGCGCTGAGGGGGTCTAAGAAGTGGAGGGGGGTGCTCAGAGGAGGAGAGGAACATCGGGTGTCATTATATGCGGATGATTTGCTGCTATATGTGTCGGACCCAGTGGAGGGGATGCCAGAGATAATGCGGACACTCGGAGTTTGGAGAGTTCTCGGGATATAAATTGAATATGGGAAAGAGTGAACTTTTTGTGATGCACCTCGGGGAACAGGGCAGGGGGACAGACGATCTGCCGCTGAGGAGAGCAGCAAGGGATTTTCGATATCGAGGGATCCAGGTGGCCAGGAACTGGGGAACCTTGCATATACTTAACTTAACGCGACTGGTAGAGCAGATGGAGGAGGACTTTAAGAGGTGGGACATGGTGCCCCCGTCATTGGCGGGCAGAGTACAGGCGGTTAAAATGGTGGTCCTCCCGAGGTTTCTTTTCGTGTTTCAGTGCCTCCCCATACTGATTACAAAGGCCTTTTTCAAGAAAGTGGACAGGAGTATTATGAGCTTTGTGTGGGCTGGAAAGACCCCAAGGATAAAGAGGGCGTTCCTGCAGCGCAGTAGGGACAGAGGGAGACTGGCACTGCCGAGCCTGAGTAATTACTATTGGGCCGCCAACGTGTCTATGATATGTAAGTGGATGAGGGAAGAAGAAGGGGCGGCGTGGAAAAGGCAGGAGATGGCGTCCTGTAAGGGAAAAAGTTTAAAAGCACTGGCGACGGCGCCGTTACCGTTCCCCCCCGAAAAAATACACCACAACCCCAGTAGTGGTGGCGACTTTGAAGATTTGGGGGCAGTGGAGACGACATAGGGGAGTGATGGGTGCCTCGGTGTGGTCCCCGATAAGGAACAATCACAGGTTCGTCCCGGGGAGGATAGATGGGGGATTCCAATCTTGGCAGCGAGCAGGAATTGGGAAGTTGAAGGACTTGTTCTTGGACGGGACATTCGCGAATTTGGGAGTTTGGGATATTAACTGGGACAGAGAGGGGGTTGAGGAGGGTCCCGATCAAGGGTATAAAATATTAACTGGGACAGAGAGGGGGTTAAGGAGGGTCCCGATCGAGGGTATAAAATATTAACTGGGACAGAGACGGGGTTAAGGAGGGTCCCGATCGGGGGTATAAAATATTAACTGGGACCGAGAGGGTGTTACGGAGGATCCCGATCGAGGATATAAAATATTAACTGGGACAGAGAGGGGGTTAAGGAGGGTCCCGATCGAGGGTATAAAATATTAACTGGGACAGAGAGGGGGTTAAGGAGGGTCCCGATCGAGGATATAAAATATTAACTGGGACAGAGAGGGGGTTAAGGAGGGTCTCGATCGAGGGTATAAAATATTAACTGGGACATAGAGGGGGTTAAGAAGGGTCCCGATCGGGGGTATAAAATATTAACTGGGACCGAGAGGGTGTTACGGAGGATCCCGATCGAGGATATAAAATATTAACTGGGACAGAGAGGGGGTTAAGGAGGGTCCCGATCGAGGGTATAAAATATTAACTGGGACAGAGAGGGGGTTAAGGAGGGTCCCGATCGAGGATATAAAATATTAACTGGGACAGAGAGGGGGTTAAGGAGGGTCTCGATCGAGGGTATAAAATATTAACTGGGACATAGAGGGGGTTAAGAAGGGTCCCGATCGAGGGTATAAAATATTAACTGGGACAGAGAGGGGGTTAAGGAGGGTCCCGATCGAGGATATAAAATATTAACTGGGACAGAGAGGGGGTTAAGGAGGGTCCCGATTGAGGATATAAAATATTAACTGGGACAGAGAGGGGGTTAAGGAGGGTCTCGATCGAGGGTATAAAATATTAACTGGGACAGAGAGGGGGTTAAGAAGGGTCCCGATCGAGGGTATAAAATATTAACTGGGACAGAGATCGAGGGTATAAAATATTAACTGGGACAGAGAGGGGGTTAAGGAGGGTCCCGATCGAGGGTATAAAATATTAACTGGGACAGAGAGGGGGTTAAGAAGGGTCCCGATCGAGGGTATAAAATATTAACTGGGACAGAGATCGAGGGTATAAAATATTAACTGGGACAGAGAGGGGGTTAAGGAGGGTCCCGATTGAGGGTATAAAATATTAACTGGGACAGAGAGGGGGTTAAGGAGGGTCCTGATCGAGGGTATAAAATATTAACTGGGACAGAGAGGGGGTTAAGAAGGGTCCCGATCGAGGGTATAAAATATTAACTGGGACAGAGAGGGGGTTAAGGAGGGTCAAGATCGAGGGTATAAAATATTAACTGGGACAGAGAGGTGGTTAAGGAGGGTCCCGATCGAGGGTATTAAATATTAACTGGGACAGAGAGGTGATTAAGGAGGGTCTCGATCGAGGATATAAAATATTAACTGGGACAGCGAGGGGGTTAAAGAGGGTCCCGATCGAGGGTATAAAATATTCACTGGGATAGAGAGGGGGTTAAGGTGGGTCCCGATCGAGGGTATAAAATATTAACTGGGACAGGGAAGGGGTTAAGGAGGGTCCTGATCGAGGGTAGAAAATATTAACTGGGACAGAGAGGGGGTTAAGTAGGGTCCCGATCGAGGATATAAAATATTAACTGGGACAGAGAGGGGGTTAAGGAGGGTCCCGATCCAGGGTATAAAATATTAACTGGGACAGAGAGGGGGTTAAGGAGGGTCCCGATCGAGGATACAAAATATTAACTGGGACAGAGAGGGGGCTAAGGAGGGTCCCGATCGGGGGTATAAAATATTAACTGGGACAGAGAGGGGGTTGAGGAGGGTCTCGATCGAGGGTATAAAATATTAACTGGGACAGAGAGGGGGTTAAGGAGGGTCCCGATCGAGGATATAAAATATTAACTGAGAAAGAGAGGGGGTTAAGCAGGGTCCCGATCGAGGGTATAAAATATTAACTAGGACAGAGAGGGGGTTAAGGAGGGTCCCGATCGAGGGTATAAAATATTAACTGGGACAGAGACGGTGTTAAGGAGGGTCCCGATCGAGGGTATAAAATATTAACTGGGACAGAGAGGGGGTTAAGGAGGGTCTCAATCGAGGGTAGAAAATATTAACTGGGACAGAGAGGGGGTTAAGGAGGGTCCCGATCGAGGATATAAAATATTAACTGGGACAGAGAGGGGTTAAGGAGGGTCCCGCTCGAGAGTATAAAATATTAACCGGGACAGAGAGGTGTTAAGGAGGGTCCCGATCGAGGGTATAAAATATTATCTGGGACAGAGACGGGGTTAAGGAGGGTCCTGATCGAGGGTATAAAATATTAACTGGGACAGAGAGGGGTTAAGGAGGGTCCCGATCGAGGATATAAAATATTATCTGGGACAGAGAGGGGGTTAAGGAGGGTCCCGATCGAGGGTATAAAATATTAACCGGGACAGAGAGGTGTTAAGGAGGGTCCCGATCGAGGGTATAAAATATTATCTGGGACAGAGACGGGGTTAAGGAGGGTCCTGATCGAGGGTATAAAATATTAACTGGGACAGAGAGGGGTTAAGGAGGGTCCCGATCGAGGATATAAAATATTATCTGGGACAGAGAGGGGGTTAAGGAGGGTCCCGATCGAGGGTATAAAATATTAACTGTGACAGAGAGGGGGTTAAGGAGGGTCCCGATCGAGGGTATAAAATATTAACTGGGACAGAGAGGGAGTTAAGGAGGGTCCCGATCGAGGGTATAAAATATTAACTGTGACAGAGAGGGGGTTAAGGAGGGTCCCAATCGAGGGTATAAAATATTAACGGGGACAGAGAGGGGGTTGAGGAGGGTCCCGATCGAGGGTATAAAATATTAACTGTGACAGAGAGGGGGTTAAGGAGGGTCCCTATCGAGGGTATAAAATATTAACTGGGACAGAGAGGGGGTTAAGGAGGGTCCAGATCGAGTTATAAAATGTTAATTGGGACTGAGAGGGGGTTAAGGAGGGTCCCGATCGAGGGTATAAAATACTGGGACAGAGAGGGGGTTAAGGAGGGTCCCGATCGAGGGTATAAAATATTCACTGGGACAGAGATCGAGGGTATAAAATATTAACGGGGACAGAGAGGGGGTTGAGGAGGGTCCCGATCGAGGGTATAAAATATTAACTGGGACAGAGATCGAGGGTATAAAATATTAACTGGGACAGAGAGGGGGTTAAGGAGGGTCCCGATTGAGGGTATAAAATATTAACTGGGACAGAGAGGGGGTTAAGGAGGGTCCTGATCGAGGGTATAAAATATTAACTGGGACAGAGAGGGGGTTAAGAAGGGTCCCGATCGAGGGTATAAAATATTAACTGGGACAGAGAGGGGGTTAAGGAGGGTCAAGATCGAGGGTATAAAATATTAACTGGGACAGAGAGGTGGTTAAGGAGGGTCCCGATCGAGGGTATTAAATATTAACTGGGACAGAGAGGTGATTAAGGAGGGTCTCGATCGAGGATATAAAATATTAACTGGGACAGCGAGGGGGTTAAAGAGGGTCCCGATCGAGGGTATAAAATATTCACTGGGATAGAGAGGGGGTTAAGGTGGGTCCCGATCGAGGGTATAAAATATTAACTGGGACAGAGAGGGGGTTAAGGAGGGTCCAGATCGAGGGTATAAAATGTTAATTGGGACTGAGAGGGGGTTAAGGAGGGTCCCGATCGAGGGTATAAAATACTGGGACAGAGAGGGGGTTAAGGAGGGTCCCGATCGAGGGTACAAAATATTCACTGGGACAGAGAGGGGGTTAAGGTGGGTCCCGATCGAGGATATAAAATATTAACTGGGACAGAGAGGGGGTTAAGGAGGGTCCCGATCGAGGGTATAAAATATTAACTTGGACAGAGAGGGGGTTAAGGAGGGTCCCGATAGAGGGTATAAAATATTAACTGGGACAGAGAGGGGGTTAAGGAGGGTCCCGATCGGGGGTATAAAATATTAACTGGGACAGAGAGGGTGTTAAGGAGGGTCCCGGTCGGGGGTATAAAATATTAACTGGGACAGAGAGGGGGTTAAGGAGGGTCCCGATCGAGGGTATAAAATATTAACTGGGACAGAGAGGGGGTTCAGGAGGGTCCCGGTCGGGGATATAAAATATTAACTGGGATAGAGAGTGGGGTTAAGGAGGGTCCCGATCGAGGGTATAAAATATTAACTGGGACAGAGAGGGGGTTAAGGAGGGTCCCGATCGAGGGTATAAAATGTTAACTGGGACAGAGAGGGGGTTAAGGAGGGTCCCGATCGAGGGTATGAAATATTAACTGGGACAGAGAGGGGGTTAAGGAGGGTCCCCATTGTGGGTATAAAATATTAACTGGGACAGAGAGGGGGGTTAAGGAGGGTCCCATTCGAGGGTATAAAATATTAACTGGGACAGAGAGGGGGTTAAGGAGGGTCCCGATCGAGGGTATAAAATATTAACTGGGACAGAGAGGGGGTTAAGGGGGGTCCCGATCGGGGTATAAAATATTAACTGGGACAGAGAGGGGGTTAAGGAGGGTCCCGATCGAGGATATAAAATATTAACTGGGACAGAGAGGTGGTTAAGCAGGGTCCCGATCGAGGGTATAAAATATTAACTGGGACAGAGAGGGGGTTAAGGAGGGTCCCGATCGGGGGTATAAAATATTAACTGGGACAGAGAGGGGGTTAAGGAGGGTCTCGATCGAGGGTAGAAAATATTAACTGGGACAGAGAGGGGGTTAAGGAGGGTCCCGATCGAGGATATAAAATATTAACTGGGACAGAGAGGGGGTTAAGGAAGGTCCCGATCGAGGATATGAAATATTAACTGGGACAGAGAGGGGTTAAGGAGGGTCCCGATCGAGGGTATAAAATATTAACTGGGACAGAGACGGGGTTAAGGAGGGTCCCGATCGGGGGTATAAAATATTAACTGGGACAGAGACGGGGTTAAGGAGGGTCCCCATTGTGGGTATAAAATATTAACTGGGACAGAGAGGGGGGTTAAGGAGGGTCCCATTCGAGGGTATAAAATATTAACTGGGACAGAGAGGGGGTTAAGGAGGGTCCCGATCGAGGGTATAAAATATTAACTGGGACAGAGAGGGGGTTAAGGGGGGTCCCGATCGGGGTATAAAATATTAACTGGGACAGAGAGGGGGTTAAGGAGGGTCCCGATCGAGGATATAAAATATTAACTGGGACAGAGAGGTGGTTAAGCAGGGTCCCGATCGAGGGTATAAAATATTAACTGGGACAGAGAGGGGGTTAAGGAGGGTCCCGATCGGGGGTATAAAATATTAACTGGGACAGAGAGGGGGTTAAGGAGGGTCTCGATCGAGGGTAGAAAATATTAACTGGGACAGAGAGGGGGTTAAGGAGGGTCCCGATCGAGGATATAAAATATTAACTGGGACAGAGAGGGGGTTAAGGAAGGTCCCGATCGAGGATATGAAATATTAACTGGGACAGAGAGGGGTTAAGGAGGGTCCCGATCGAGGGTATAAAATATTAACTGGGACAGAGACGGGGTTAAGGAGGGTCCCGATCGGGGGTATAAAATATTAACTGGGACAGAGACGGGGTTAAGGAGGGTCCCGATCGAGGGTATAAAATATTAACTGGGACCGAGACGGGGTTAAGGAGGGTCCCGATCGAGGGTATAAAATATTAACTGGGACAGAGAGGGGGTTAAGGAAGGTCCCGATCGGGGGTATAAAGTATTATCTGGGACAGAGACGGGGTTAAGGAGGGTCCCGATCGAGGGTATAAAATATTATCTGGGACAGAGACGGGGTTAAGGAGGGTCCCGATCGAGGGTATAAAATATTAACTGGGACAGAGAGGGGTTAAGGAGGGTCCAGATTGAGGGTATAAAATATTATCTGGGACAGAGAGGGGGTTAAGGAGGGTCCCGATCGAGGGTATAAAATATTAACTGTGACAGAGAGGGGGTTAAGGAGGGTCCCGATCGAGGGTATATAATATTAACTGGGACAGAGAGGGAGTTAAGGAGGGTCCAGATCGAGGGTATAAAATATTAACTGTGACAGAGAGGGGGTTAAGGAGGGTCCCGATCGAGGGTATAAAATATTAACTGGGACAGAGAGGGGGTTAAGGAGGGTCCCAATCGAGGGTATAAAATATTAACGGGGACAGAGAGGGGGTTAAGGAGGGTCCCGATCGAGGATATAAAATACTAACTGGGACAGAGATGGGGTTAAGGAGGGTCCCGATCGAGGGTATAAAATATTAACTGGGACAGAGAGGGGGTTAAGGAGAATCCCGATCGGGGGTATAAAATATTAACTGGGACAGAGAGGGGGTTAAGGAGGGTCCCGATCGGGGGTATAAAATATTAACTGGGACAGAGAGGGGGTTAAGGAGGGTCCCGATCAAGGGTATAAAATATTAACTGGGACAGAGACGGGGTTAAGGAGGGTCCCGATCGAGGATATGAAATATGAACTGGGACAGAGAGGGGGTTAAGGAGAATCCCGATCGGGGGTATAAAATATTAACTGGGACAGAGAGGGGGTTAAGGAGGGTCTCGATCGAGGGTATAAAATATTAACTGGGACAGAGAGGGGGTTAAGGAGGGTCCCGATCGAGGGTATAAAATATTAACTGGGACAGAGAGGGGGTTTAGGAGGGTCCTGATCGAGTGTATGAAATATTAACTGGGACAGAGAGGGGGTTAAGGAGGGTCCCCATTGTGGGTATAAAATATTAACTAGGACAGAGAGGGTGTTAAAGAGGGTCCCATTCGAGGGTATAAAATATTAACTGGGACAGAGAGGGGGTTAAGGAGGGTCACGATCGAGGGTATAAAATATTAACTGGGACAGAGAGGGGGGTTAAGGAGGGTCCCGATCGAGGGTATAAAATATTAACTGGGACAGAGACGGGGTTAAGGAGGGTCCCGATCGAGGATATAAAATATTAACTGGGACAGAGAGGGGGTTAAGGAAGGTCCCGATCGAGGATATAAAATATTAACTGTGACAGAGAGGGGGTTAAGGAGGGTCCCGATCGAGGGTATAAAATATTAACTGGGACAGAGAGGGAGTTAAGGAGGGTCCCGATCGAGGGTATAAAATATTAACTGGGACAGAGAGGGGGTTAAGGAGGGTCCCGATCGAGGATATAAAATATTAACTGGGGCAGAGAGGGGGTTATGGAGGGTCCAGATCGAGGGTATAAAATATTAACTGGGACTGAGAGGGGGTTAAGGAGGGTCCCGACGAGGGTACAAAATATTAACTGGGACAGAGAGGGGGTTACGGAGGGCCCCGATCGAGGGTATAAAATATTAACTGGGACAGAGAGGGGGGTTAAGGAGGGTTCAGATAGAGGGTATAAAATATTAACTGGGACAGGGAGGAGGTTAAGGTGGGTCCCGATCGAGGGTAAAAAATATTAACTGGGACAGAGAGAAGGGGTTAAGGTGGGTCCCGATCGAGGGTATAAAATATTAACTGGGACAGAGATCGAGGGTATAAAATATTAACTGGGACAGAGAGGGGGTTAAGGAGGGTCCCGATTGAGGGTATAAAATATTAACTGGGACAGAGAGGGGGTTAAGGAGGGTCCTGATCGAGGGTATAAAATATTAACTGGGACAGAGAGGGGGTTAAGAAGGGTCCCGATCGAGGGTATAAAATATTAACTGGGACAGAGAGGGGGTTAAGGAGGGTCAAGATCGAGGGTATAAAATATTAACTGGGACAGAGAGGTGGTTAAGGAGGGTCCCGATCGAGGGTATTAAATATTAACTGGGACAGAGAGGTGATTAAGGAGGGTCTCGATCGAGGATATAAAATATTAACTGGGACAGCGAGGGGGTTAAAGAGGGTCCCGATCGAGGGTATAAAATATTCACTGGGATAGAGAGGGGGTTAAGGTGGGTCCCGATCGAGGGTATAAAATATTAACTGGGACAGAGAGGGGGTTAAGGAGGGTCCAGATCGAGGGTATAAAATGTTAATTGGGACTGAGAGGGGGTTAAGGAGGGTCCCGATCGAGGGTATAAAATACTGGGACAGAGAGGGGGTTAAGGAGGGTCCCGATCGAGGGTACAAAATATTCACTGGGACAGAGAGGGGGTTAAGGTGGGTCCCGATCGAGGATATAAAATATTAACTGGGACAGAGAGGGGGTTAAGGAGGGTCCCGATCGAGGGTATAAAATATTAACTTGGACAGAGAGGGGGTTAAGGAGGGTCCCGATAGAGGGTATAAAATATTAACTGGGACAGAGAGGGGGTTAAGGAGGGTCCCGATCGGGGGTATAAAATATTAACTGGGACAGAGAGGGTGTTAAGGAGGGTCCCGGTCGGGGGTATAAAATATTAACTGGGACAGAGAGGGGGTTAAGGAGGGTCCCGATCGAGGGTATAAAATATTAACTGGGACAGAGAGGGGGTTCAGGAGGGTCCCGGTCGGGGATATAAAATATTAACTGGGATAGAGAGTGGGGTTAAGGAGGG
This sequence comes from Scyliorhinus torazame, assembly GCF_047496885.1. NCBI lineage: Eukaryota > Metazoa > Chordata > Chondrichthyes > Carcharhiniformes > Scyliorhinidae > Scyliorhinus > Scyliorhinus torazame. The sequence continues at coordinate 137,371,749 of NC_092711.1, forward strand.
TCCCGATCGAGGGTATAAAATATTAACTGGGACAGAGAGGGGGTTAAGGAGGGTCCCGATCGAGGGTATAAAATGTTAACTGGGACAGAGAGGGGGTTAAGGAGGGTCCCGATCGAGGGTATGAAATATTAACTGGGACAGAGAGGGGGTTAAGGAGGGTCCCCATTGTGGGTATAAAATATTAACTGGGACAGAGAGGGGGGTTAAGGAGGGTCCCATTCGAGGGTATAAAATATTAACTGGGACAGAGAGGGGGTTAAGGAGGGTCCCGATCGAGGGTATAAAATATTAACTGGGACAGAGAGGGGGTTAAGGGGGGTCCCGATCGGGGTATAAAATATTAACTGGGACAGAGAGGGGGTTAAGGAGGGTCCCGATCGAGGATATAAAATATTAACTGGGACAGAGAGGTGGTTAAGCAGGGTCCCGATCGAGGGTATAAAATATTAACTGGGACAGAGAGGGGGTTAAGGAGGGTCCCGATCGGGGGTATAAAATATTAACTGGGACAGAGAGGGGGTTAAGGAGGGTCTCGATCGAGGGTAGAAAATATTAACTGGGACAGAGAGGGGGTTAAGGAGGGTCCCGATCGAGGATATAAAATATTAACTGGGACAGAGAGGGGGTTAAGGAAGGTCCCGATCGAGGATATGAAATATTAACTGGGACAGAGAGGGGTTAAGGAGGGTCCCGATCGAGGGTATAAAATATTAACTGGGACAGAGACGGGGTTAAGGAGGGTCCCGATCGGGGGTATAAAATATTAACTGGGACAGAGACGGGGTTAAGGAGGGTCCCCATTGTGGGTATAAAATATTAACTGGGACAGAGAGGGGGGTTAAGGAGGGTCCCATTCGAGGGTATAAAATATTAACTGGGACAGAGAGGGGGTTAAGGAGGGTCCCGATCGAGGGTATAAAATATTAACTGGGACAGAGAGGGGGTTAAGGGGGGTCCCGATCGGGGTATAAAATATTAACTGGGACAGAGAGGGGGTTAAGGAGGGTCCCGATCGAGGATATAAAATATTAACTGGGACAGAGAGGTGGTTAAGCAGGGTCCCGATCGAGGGTATAAAATATTAACTGGGACAGAGAGGGGGTTAAGGAGGGTCCCGATCGGGGGTATAAAATATTAACTGGGACAGAGAGGGGGTTAAGGAGGGTCTCGATCGAGGGTAGAAAATATTAACTGGGACAGAGAGGGGGTTAAGGAGGGTCCCGATCGAGGATATAAAATATTAACTGGGACAGAGAGGGGGTTAAGGAAGGTCCCGATCGAGGATATGAAATATTAACTGGGACAGAGAGGGGTTAAGGAGGGTCCCGATCGAGGGTATAAAATATTAACTGGGACAGAGACGGGGTTAAGGAGGGTCCCGATCGGGGGTATAAAATATTAACTGGGACAGAGACGGGGTTAAGGAGGGTCCCGATCGAGGGTATAAAATATTAACTGGGACCGAGACGGGGTTAAGGAGGGTCCCGATCGAGGGTATAAAATATTAACTGGGACAGAGAGGGGGTTAAGGAAGGTCCCGATCGGGGGTATAAAGTATTATCTGGGACAGAGACGGGGTTAAGGAGGGTCCCGATCGAGGGTATAAAATATTATCTGGGACAGAGACGGGGTTAAGGAGGGTCCCGATCGAGGGTATAAAATATTAACTGGGACAGAGAGGGGTTAAGGAGGGTCCAGATTGAGGGTATAAAATATTATCTGGGACAGAGAGGGGGTTAAGGAGGGTCCCGATCGAGGGTATAAAATATTAACTGTGACAGAGAGGGGGTTAAGGAGGGTCCCGATCGAGGGTATATAATATTAACTGGGACAGAGAGGGAGTTAAGGAGGGTCCAGATCGAGGGTATAAAATATTAACTGTGACAGAGAGGGGGTTAAGGAGGGTCCCGATCGAGGGTATAAAATATTAACTGGGACAGAGAGGGGGTTAAGGAGGGTCCCAATCGAGGGTATAAAATATTAACGGGGACAGAGAGGGGGTTAAGGAGGGTCCCGATCGAGGATATAAAATACTAACTGGGACAGAGATGGGGTTAAGGAGGGTCCCGATCGAGGGTATAAAATATTAACTGGGACAGAGAGGGGGTTAAGGAGAATCCCGATCGGGGGTATAAAATATTAACTGGGACAGAGAGGGGGTTAAGGAGGGTCCCGATCGGGGGTATAAAATATTAACTGGGACAGAGAGGGGGTTAAGGAGGGTCCCGATCAAGGGTATAAAATATTAACTGGGACAGAGACGGGGTTAAGGAGGGTCCCGATCGAGGATATGAAATATGAACTGGGACAGAGAGGGGGTTAAGGAGAATCCCGATCGGGGGTATAAAATATTAACTGGGACAGAGAGGGGGTTAAGGAGGGTCTCGATCGAGGGTATAAAATATTAACTGGGACAGAGAGGGGGTTAAGGAGGGTCCCGATCGAGGGTATAAAATATTAACTGGGACAGAGAGGGGGTTTAGGAGGGTCCTGATCGAGTGTATGAAATATTAACTGGGACAGAGAGGGGGTTAAGGAGGGTCCCCATTGTGGGTATAAAATATTAACTAGGACAGAGAGGGTGTTAAAGAGGGTCCCATTCGAGGGTATAAAATATTAACTGGGACAGAGAGGGGGTTAAGGAGGGTCACGATCGAGGGTATAAAATATTAACTGGGACAGAGAGGGGGGTTAAGGAGGGTCCCGATCGAGGGTATAAAATATTAACTGGGACAGAGACGGGGTTAAGGAGGGTCCCGATCGAGGATATAAAATATTAACTGGGACAGAGAGGGGGTTAAGGAAGGTCCCGATCGAGGATATAAAATATTAACTGTGACAGAGAGGGGGTTAAGGAGGGTCCCGATCGAGGGTATAAAATATTAACTGGGACAGAGAGGGAGTTAAGGAGGGTCCCGATCGAGGGTATAAAATATTAACTGGGACAGAGAGGGGGTTAAGGAGGGTCCCGATCGAGGATATAAAATATTAACTGGGGCAGAGAGGGGGTTATGGAGGGTCCAGATCGAGGGTATAAAATATTAACTGGGACTGAGAGGGGGTTAAGGAGGGTCCCGACGAGGGTACAAAATATTAACTGGGACAGAGAGGGGGTTACGGAGGGCCCCGATCGAGGGTATAAAATATTAACTGGGACAGAGAGGGGGGTTAAGGAGGGTTCAGATAGAGGGTATAAAATATTAACTGGGACAGGGAGGAGGTTAAGGTGGGTCCCGATCGAGGGTAAAAAATATTAACTGGGACAGAGAGAAGGGGTTAAGGTGGGTCCCGATCGAGGGTATAAAATTTTAACTGGGACAGAGAGGGGGTTAAGGAGGGTCCCGATTGAGGGTATAAAATATTAACTGGGACAGAGAGGGGGTTAAGGAGGATCTCAATCGAGGATGCAAAATATTAACTGGGATCTTTAGTTAACCCAAACCATTAGATTCCATCAGTAGGGGGCAAGTTGGATCCAAAGTTTGGTTCAGAGTCTAAAACTGGGAGATGGGGATAAAAACCTGGTCCTCAACGGCCAATCCACTGGGAATGTGCCTGGCCATCCTTCATTGTGCCGGCCATTGCTGGGAGCTTGGGGTGAGGGGAATTGTTGCGGGTGGGGGAAGGGCGCAGTGTTGGGGTGGGGGGCTGAAGAGTACGGGTTAGAATTGGTGCTGAGCTGTGTGGCACGGTGGTTAGCACTGCTGCCTCACGGTCCCGAGGTCCCAGGTTCGACCCTGGCTCTGGGTCACTGTCCGTGTGGAGTTTGCACATTCTCCCCGTGTTTGCGTGGGTTTCGCCCCCACAACCCAAAGATGTGCAGGGTGGGTGGATTGGCCATGATAAATTGCCCCTTAATTGGAAAACATGAATTGGCTACTTTAAATTTATGGGGTGGGCGGGGGGGAATTGTTGCTGAACACACAGGCACAGACACAGACATAGATCGCGAAGATCCCACGTTCCCCCTGGCCCTGGGTTCTGTACTGACGGAGCTGATCCCATGGTTTGGGGGCCCAGTGGGGATTGTGTGGGGTGAAGGGGAATTCTTGGAAAACCTGGGCGGGTTTGTGTGGAGAGAGTATGATTGTCTGGTATACATTTGAATATGTGTGTATAAATTTGTGTGTCTGCATTAACCCATGTGTGTATGTACATCTGAGTGTGTGCCCTGTGTGTGTATTTGAGAGTATCTGCATTAGCCTGTGTTTGAAAGTGTACATCTATCTGAGTGTATACCCTGTGTGTGTATTTGTGTATATTTGAGTGTATCTGCATTAGCCTGAGTCTGAGAGTGTACATCTATCTGAGTGTATACCCTGTGTGTGTGTATGTGTGGGTATATATATATTTGAGTGTGTCTGCGTTAGCCTGTGTCTGGCAGTGTATCTAAGTGTATTCCCCGTGTGTGCGTATATATTTGAGTGTGTGTGCAATAGTCTGTATGTGAGAGTGTACACCTATCTGAGAGTGCATAGCCCACATGTGAGTGAGAGAGAATGTACGTCCAAGAGTGTATTCGTATGTGCACGGCTGTATGTGTGTGAGGTCAGAGGTGAGGTCCCTTGTGAACTTTATGATGACCTCAGCAAACACTTTGATCTGTCCAAACCAAAATCCTTTTATTGTGACTCGTGCGGTAGGATGACAATCGGGCAGCACGGTAGCATTGTGGATAGCACAATTGCTTCACAGCTCCAGGGTCCCAGGTTCGATTCCGGCTTGAGTCACTGTCTGTGCGGAGTCTGCACATCCTCCCCGTGTGTGCGTGGGTTTCCTCCGGGTGCTCCGGTTTCCTCCCACAGTCCAAAGATGTGCAGGTTAGGTGGATTGGCCGTGATAAATTGCCCTTAGTGTCCAAAATTGCCCTTAGTGTTGGGTGGGGTTACTGGGTTATGGGGATGGAGTGGAGGTGTTGACCTTGGGTAGGGTGCTCTTTCCAAGAGCCGGTGCAGACTCGATGAGCCGAATGGCCTCCTTCTGCACTGTAAATTCTATGAAATCTATGATACAGAGCACGTTGTCATGGAGTCTTGCTACTCCTCTGGAACTTACACCTCTGCTACCCTGTTACAGGTACGCCTTATTACCGTCTATCTCATGTTCTCCTGGAGATGGCTGGATGAGCCTCTCTTTATATACAGGTCCCAGGTCACATGACCTTGGTCTTGAGACCGCATGGTGTGTCTGTACCGCCACCTGCTGGTTGGAGGTCTCACACCATCCAATTATGATATGGCCACAGGCATATCCCCCACAAGAGGGAGGCAGGATTACATGGATTTCAAAGGTCAAGACATATAGGATTGACAGGGTAGATGTGGAGAGGATGTTTCCTCATGTAGGAGAATCTAGAACTGGTGGGGGGGGGGGGCACTGTTTAAAGGCCGAGCTGGATGGATTATTGATTAACGAGGGGGAGTGAAAGGTTATCGGAACGGTGGGGGTCAGCGGGAATGTGGGAGTTGAGGTGACAATCCGATCGGCTGTGATCTTATCAAATGGGAGAGCAGGCTGGAGGGGCCGAATGGCCTCTACACCTGCTCTTTGTTTGCGTGGTTTACAACACAGAAGTTCCATTAAGGCCGGTCCGACCATTCAGTGAGATCGTGACTGATCCGATGTGATAATTCTCAACTCCACTTTCCCGCCTTATCCTCATAAACACGGTAGCACAGTGGTTAGCACTGTTGCTTCACAGCTCCAGGGCCCCAGGTTCAATTCCCGGCTTGGGTCACCGTCTGTGCGGAGTCTGCACGTTCTTCCCGTGTCTGCGTGGGTTTCCTCCGGGTGCTCCGGTTTCCTCCCACAAGTCCCGAAAGACGTGCTGTTGGGTGAATTGGACATTCTGAATTCTCCCTCTGTGACCCGGACAGGCTCCGGAATGTGGCGACTGGGGGCTTTTCACAGTAAATTCATTGCAGTATTTAAAAAAAATTTAGAGTACCCAATTCATTTTTTCCAATTAAGGGGCAATTTATCGTGGCCAATCCACCTCCCCTGCTTCATTGCAGTATTAATGTAAGCCTACTTGTGACAATAAAGATTATTAAATTAATTATTAATTAAACCCTCGACTCCCTCACTGATTAAAAATCTGTCTGTCTCGGCCTTGAACACATTTAATGGCCCAGCCTCTACAGCTCTCTGCGGGAAAGAATTCCACACATTCACCCCCCTCCGAGAGATAAATTCCTCCTCATCTCTGTCTGTGGGGGTTTGCCTCCTCATCAACTCCTGGTGCTCGGACGTGGCGACCCTGGCGAACTACTGCTCCCCGGACCTGGAATACCCGACTGTGAAGTACCGTCCATACTACCTTCCACGGACTTCACTTCTGCCATCATCACGGCGATCTACATCCCACCCCAGGTGGAAGTGAAGAAGGCCCTTGATAAATTGTAACCGCTATAAATAACAATGAAGCAGAATACCCGGAGGCCTTGTTCATCGTGGCCGGGGACTTTAACCAGGCCAACCTCCTGAGTGTACTGCCAAAATTCCACCAACACATCTCCTGTCCCAACAGGGGCCCCAACATCCTTGACCACTGCTACACAAACATCAAGGGCGCCTCTCGATCCATCCCCCAACCGCACTTCGGAAAATCGGACCACAAGACAGTGCTCCTTCTCCCAGCATACAAGCAGAAACTTAACTGGAGAATCCTGTTAAGAAGGTCGTGCAATGCTGGTTTGCGGCAACGGAAGAGCTCCTGTACGGCTGCTTGGAGTCAGTGGACTGGTCCACATTCAACAACTCAGCAGCCAACCTAAACGAGTATCCCAGCACCATCACAGACTTCATCAGCAAGTGTGGAGAAGATTGTGTGTCAAAGAAGGTAGTACGTACGTTACCCAACCAGAAACCATGGTTTAATCGGGAGATTCACTCCCTACTGAAGAACAGGTCTGAGGTGTTCGAGAACAGGTGACCCTGACCTATACAAGAAATCCAGATACGACATCTGGAAAGCCACCAGGGACACCAAGAGACAATACCAGACTAAGCTAGAGTCACAGACTAACTACACGGGCTCTCGTCGGTTGTGGCAAGGCTTAAACAACACAATGCGCTACAAAACAAAGCCAAGTAGAATCTCCGGCAACAGCGCACCCCTTCCTGATCAACTCAATGCATTCGATGCTCGTTTCGAGCAGGAAACCAACAAACCGTTGTCAACTGCCCCAGCAGCCTCGGACACACCCATACCCACCGTCACAGCCGCCCAAGTCAGATTGGCCTCCTTGAAAGAGAAACAAACCACTGTATGGCTGAAGAAATTTCTCCTCATCTGTGTCCTAAATGGCCAACCCGTCTCCTCAGGCTGCACCCCCTCCAGAGCAAGAACATCCTTCCTCAGAGAAGGAGACCAAAACTGCACACAATATTCTCGGTGTGGCCTCACCGAGGCCCTGGATAATTGCAGCAACACATCCCTGCTTCTGTACTCGAAACCTCTCACAATGAAGGCCAACATACCTTTAGCCTTCTTTACCACCTGCTGCACCTGCATGCTGACCTTCAGCGACTGGTGTACGAGGACACCCAGGTCTCGGTGCATGATTCCATCTCCTAATTTATGGCCATTCAGATAATAGTCTGCTGTCTCGCTTTTACTTCCAAAGTAAATAACCTCACATTTCTCCAAATTATACTGCATCTGCCATTCATTTGCCTACTCGCCCAAACTGTCCAAATCACACTGAAAGATCTCTGCATCCTCCTCACAACTCACCCTCCCACCCAACTTGTGTCATCTGCAAATTTTGAGATATGACATTTTGTTCCCTCATCTAAATCATTAATATATATTGTGAATAGCTGGGGTCCGAGCACCGATCCCTGTAGTACCCCACTAATCACTGCCTGACAATTTGAAAAGGACCCTTTAATTCCTACTCTTTGTTTCCTGTCTGCCAACCAGTTTTCTATCCATCTCAATACACCACCCCTAATTCTACGCTCTTTAATCTTACACTAATCTCTTATGCGGGACTTTTGTCAAAAGCCTTCTGAAATTCCAAATATACCACATCCACTGGCTCCCGCTCGTCAACTCTACTAGTTACTCTACTAGTTGTGGGCAGCACGGTGGCGCAGTGGTTAGTCCTGCTGCCTCACGGAGCTGAGGTCCCAGGTTCGATCCCAGCTCTGGGTCACTGTCCGTGTGGAGTTTGCACATTCTCCCCGTGTTTGCGTGGGTTTCGCCCTCACAACCCAAAGATGTGCAGGGTATGTGGATTGGCCACGCTAAATTGCCCCTTAATTGGAAAAAATTAATTGGGTACGTTTACATTTTTAAAAAAAGTTACTCTACTAGTTGAAGTAGCGCAAGTCAGGGACAGAAATGGTAGGATGGTGGCAGATCCAAAAGAGGTGAACAAGGCCTTTGTAAACTTTTTTTTTAAATGTTTTTTTTTTTTTAATTTAGAATACCCAATTATTTTTTTCCAATTGAGGGGCGATTTAGCGTGGCCAATCCACCTACCCTGCACATCTTTGGGTTGTGGGGGGCGAAACCCACGCAGACACGGGGAGAATGTGCAACCTCCACACGGACATCTTTGCAAACTTTTACCGAGGTCTGTATACCTCCAAACCCCCAGAGTGGGACTCGGAGATGGAACAATTCCTTGACAGACCGGACATGTCAGTGGTGTGGGAGGACAGTAAACACCGCTGGGGCTGGGCGCAATCGTGAAGTGCATCGACCCCATGCAGTCAGGGTAAGTGCCAGGACGGGACGGGTTCCCAGCACACATTTACAAAACATTCTCAGCAACGCTGGTTCCGCGGTGGGGCCCACGGCACTCACAGCCTCTGCCACCTATGCCCAGTGTGCGGCGGAAGGTGGCAACCTCCTTCCCACGCCGGGGAAAAGGCTGGCCCACCTCTCCTCCAAGACCTCCAACAGCATCTCGAGCTCGCCGTCCGTGAACCGGGGTGCCGCACTCCGTGCTGCCATCCTGTTGGCTGGAAGAGAGCGTGTGTGGGGCGGGAAGTGCTAATCTGCAGCTGCAGGGCGGCACGGTGGCGCAGTGGGTTAGCCCTGCTGCCTCACGGAACCGAGGTCCCAGGTCCGATCCCGGCTCGGGGTCACTGTCCGTGTGGAGTTTGCACATTCTCCCCGTGTCTGCGTGGGTTTCGCCCCCACAGCCCAAAGGTGTGCAGGGTAGGTGGATTGGCCACGCTAAATTGCCCCTTAATTGGAAAAAATGAATTGGCTACTCCAAACTTATATTAAAAAAATAATCAATTAAAAAAAAATAATAACCTGTGGCTGCAGTGTGCCAACCTCTCGAGTGGCAATCCTGACCCTGGCGAATCGGATACCGTTTTTCATTGGAATCGATGAAGTTCCACGTGGCACCGGTGCTAGCCCATTAACGGTTCATGAAATGCTCCGAGACCAGCGCCAATTTAATGGTCGTAGAGGTCCATTGATTCTGTCTTGGCGTCAACACTCTCTGAAACGGAGAATCCCGCCCAAGAATTAAAAAATAAATTTAGAGTCCCCAATTCATTTTTTCTCAATTCAGGGGCAATTTAGCGTGGCCAATCCTTGGGACATCCTTTTGGGCTGTGGGGGGCGAGACCCTCGCAGACACGGGGAGAATACGCAAACTCCGCACGGACAGTGACCCAGGGCCGGGATCGGACCCGGGACCTCGGCGCCGAGGCCCGCCCAAGTGTTCTGACATGGACTGCAAATATGAATGCAAAGAAGAGCATGCGGGGGCAGCACGGTGGCGCAGTGGGTTAGCCCTGCTGCCTCGCGGCGCCGAGGTCCCAGGTTCGATCCTGGCTCTGGGTCACTCTCCGTGTGGAGTTTGCACATTCTCCCCGTGTCTGCGTGGGTTTCGCCCCCACAACCCAAAGATGTGCAGGGTAGGTGGATTGGCCACACTAAATTGCCCTTTAAGTGGAAAAATTAATTGGGTACTTTAAATTAAAATAAAAGAAAAAAAACAGAATGCAAGTGTGGGTACCTTGGTCACAGGCTAAGTGACAACCGTTTGTACAGATGAATATGCAACTATTGTTGCATAGATTCTTCATTTATATATTTTCCAATGGCGCTGTTTGGTTTGGTTATTTATATATAAATCTTTTTCTAAATATGAAAACCCCAATAAAAATATTCTTAAAAAAGACATCTTTCCTCCTGTACGCAAGTCCTCTTGCAATGAAGGCCAACAAGGAGGCCAACAATGAGGCCAGTACCCTTGTCTCACAGCGCCAGGGACCCGGGTTCAATTCCGGCCTTGGGTGATTGCGCGGAGTCTGCACGTTCTCCCCGTGTGTGCGTGGGTTTCCTCCGGGTGCTCCGGTTTCCTCCCGCAGTCCAAAGATGTGGTTAGGTGGATTGACTGTGCTAAATTGCCCTTAGTGTCCATGTATGTGCAGGTTAGGTTACAGGGATAGGCTGGGGTGAACGGGGGGAGTGGGTACAGGTAGGGTACTCTTTCGCAGGTTTGGGACAGTCTCGACAGGCCAAATGGCCTCCTTCTGCACTGTAGAGATTCTACTCTATGAACACACCATTTGCCTTCTGATCTGCTTGCTGCACCAATGACTTTAAATCTACGCTCCCCATTGACCTCACTGAGAAGGGAGATATGTCTGTTCCTAGCCACTCAATCTGGGCCCAGTCATCACATCAGATCAGTCTTGCTCTCAATGAATGGCGGTTCAGACTTGGTGAACCGAATGCCCCACTTCTACATCTTATAACCCCCTCCATTCTATATCCCTCAGTTAAATCCCCTCTCGCCTCCGATGAAAACATCCAGCCAATCCGATCTTCCCTCATAGCCGAGATGAACTGTTCCCGGCAGCATCATTGTTGAATCACAGAATCTCCCCAGGAGGACGGCATTCAGCCCATTGGATCGGCTCCGAATGAGCACCCCGCCTAGGCACACTTCCCGCCCCATCCCCATAACCTAGTAACCCCACTAAGGAGCAATTTAACGTGACCAATCCACTGTAACCTACACATCTTTGGACTGCGGGCGGAAACCGGAGGAAACCCACGCACACACGGAGGAGAACGTGCAGACTCCGCACTGACGGTCACCCGAGGCCAGAATTGAACCCGGGTCCCTGGCGCTGTGAGGCAGCAGTGCTAACCACTCCGCCACAATAGCTACCAACTTCCAATCGTCTCTGCAACCTCTCCATCAGTCGATTGGTACTACCCAACTTGAGTATTGACAAAAATAAATACATTTTTGCTGAAGCTTTTCGTCTCGTACTCATCAGGACATTTTGCAAGAGAACAATTCCAGGGGAAGCAACAAATCCGTACTGTGTGAGAAGGTCGTGCTGCATGGTTGGCAAGCGGACTCCCGGTCAGTTGGCTAGTGAACTCTGATTGGCAGAGGCATTGCTGCGGAGAATGCAGCAGTTGATGACTGACTTGACAGTCAACTGCCAAGCATTGTTTGAAATTCAAATCAAGCAGTTTGACTCTGATTGGTCAAGGTGTTGCCCTGAAGAATAAACCAGCCAAGGGAAGCAGGCGCAATATGTGAACATGTTCTTGCTGTTGGCTGAGAGGGCATGCTTCTTGCAGTCCAGCGACTAGATGTGCACAGTGCTCTAGCTGCAGTGTAACCCTCCTCCCACAGCACCGCCACCCCACCTCCCCCACAATGCAACTCACTCAAATAAACGGGAAAATGCTTTTTCCAGTCTGTTGCGATGCCTTATGTGGACGTGGTTCAACAGCATTCTGGAGGATTCGACTTGGGAGAGGGTGGGTGAGGGGAGGAAGACCATGGCACATCACTGCCGTGAATATGGGCACCAGCTCGCATCAGTGACCTTCCCCCAGGTAAACTGCTCTCGCTGTAGGCGCACAAAGTAACCGGAATCCCTGTGAAAAGCCCCCTTTGCCTTGCTCCAATTATAAAACGGCCCTTTGTCTGCAAGAACAAGACCGCTCTCACAAACATATCAAATCACAACTCCGTGGAGCCAGGTCTGTTCTCTGCTTGGCGGGGGTGTAGACGGAGCTTTACTCTGTATCTAACTCCGTGCTGTCCCTGTCCTGGGAGTGTTTGATGGGGACAGTGTAGAGGGAGCTTTACTCTGTATCTAACCCCGTGCTGTACCTGTCCTGGGAGTGTTTGATGGGGACAGTGTAGAGGGAGCTTTACTCTGTATCTAACCCCGTGCTGTACCTGTCCTGGGAGTGTTTCATGGGGACAGTGTAGAGGGAGCTTTACTCTGTATCTAACCCCGTGGTGTGCCTGTCCTGGGAGTGTTTGATGGGGACAGTGTAGAGGGGCTTTACTCTGTATCTAACCCCGTGCTGTACCTGTCCTGGGAGTGTTTGATGGGGACAGTGTAGAGAGAGCTTTACTCTGTATCTAACCACGTGCTGTACCTGTCCTGGGAGTGTTTGATGGGGACAGTGTAGAGGGAGCTTTACTCTGTATCTAACGCCGTGCTGTACCTGTCCTGGGAGTGTTTGATGGGGACAGTGTAGAGGGAGCTTTACTCTGTATCTAACCCCGTGCTGTACCTGTCCTGGGAGTGTTTGATGGGGACAGTGTAGAGGGAGCTTTACTCTGTATCTAACCCCGTGCTGTACCTGTCCTGGGAGTGTTTGATGGGGACAGTGTAGAGGGAGCTTTACTCTGTATCTAACCATGTGCTGTACCTGTCCTGGGAGTGTTTGATGGGGCAGTGTAGAGGGGGCTTTACTCTGTATCTAACGCCGTGCTGTCCCTGTCCTGGGAGTGTTTGATGGGGACAGTGTAGAGGGAGCTTTACTCTGTATCCAACCCCGTGCTGTACCTGTCCTGGGAGTGTTTGATGGGGACAGTGTAGAGGGAGCTTTACTCTGTATCCAATCCTGTGCTGTACCTGTACTGGGAGTGTTTGATGGGGACAGTGCAGAGGGAGCTTTACTCTGTATCTAACCCCGTGCTGTACCTGTCCTGGGAGTGTTTGATGGGGACAGGGTTGAGAGAGCTTTACTCTGTATCTAACCCCGTGCTGTCCCTGTCCTGGGAGTGTTTGATGGGGACTGGGTTGAGAGAGCTTTACTCTGTATCTAACCCCGTGCTGTCCCTGTCCTGGGAGTGTTTGATGGAGACAGGGTAGAGGGAGCTTTACTCTGTATCTAACCCCATGCTGTACCTGTCTGGGAGTGTTTGATGGGGACAGTGTAGAGGGAGCTTTACTCTGTATCTAACCCCATGCTGTACCTGTGCTGGGAGTGTTTCATGGGGACAGTGCAGAGTGAGCTTTGCTCTGTATCTAACCCCGTGCTGTACCTGTCCTGGGAGTGTTTGATGGGGACAGTGTAGAGGGAGCTTTACTCTGTATCTAACCCCGTGCTGTACCTGTCCTGGGAGTGTTTAGAACATAGAACAGTACAGCACAGAACAGGCCCTTCGGCCCTCGATGTTGTGCCGAGCATTGTCCGAAACCAAGATCAAGCTATCCCACTCCCTGTCGTTCTGGTGTGCTCCATGTGCCTAGCCAATAACCGCTTGAAAGTTCCTAAAGTGTCTGACTCCACTCTCACAGCAGGCAGTCCATTCCACACCCTAACCACTCTCTGAGTAAAGAACCTACCTCGGACATCCCTCCTATATCTCCCGCCCCGAAACTTATCATTATGCCCCCTTGTAACAGCTACATGCAAAGGAAATAAAAGAAAGTACATAATAGGGCAACACAAAGTACACAATGTAACTCCATAACACAGGCATTGGGTGAAGCGTACAGGAATGTAGTGTTAATGAGGTCGGTCTGACGTCCGGTTGCGGCGATGCACTTAAGCGTCACGTTTCGGCAGCTCCCGTTCCAACGGACTTTCGGGTTCTTTTTGGGAGCCCCAACGGAAATTTTTTCGGACCAAACCCAGTGTGGGGTGACGAAGTAAGGAGTCCCCCCGGGTGTGTATGGAAAAGATCGGTGGCAGTGGCCAGATTGCGAAGGATCCTTTGGAGCAGCGGCAGAGAAGGAAGAAGCAAGATGGCGACGGATGGAGCCCAGGCGACATGGGGCCCGGACCAGCAGGAATTCCTTAAACGGTGTGTGGAGGAATTAAAGAAGGAGGTGCTGGCGCCGATGCTGTTGGCAATCGAAGGGCAAAAAGAAAAGCAAAAGGCCCAGGCGATAGAGCTCCGGGGGGGTGAAGGAGAAGGCAGCTGAGAACGAGGATGAGATTCTGGGCCTAGCGGTAAAAATGGAGATGCACGAGGCGCTACATAAGAGGCGTATGGAAAGGCTCAAAGTCCTGGAGAACAGCTCGAGGAGAAAGAACCTCCGGATTCTGGGTCTCCCCGAGGGAGTGGAGGGAGCTGACGTTGGGGCTTATGTGACCACGATGCTCCATTCGCTAATGGGAGCTGAGGCCCCCTCGGGCCCCCGTGAGGTGGAAGGGGCTCACCGGGTCCTTGCGAGGAGACCAAAGGCTGGAAAATTACCAAGGGCGATAGTGGTGAGATTTCACCGATTCACCGACAGAGAGGCTGTTTTGAGCTGGGCCAAGAAGGTGCGGAGTAGCTGGTGGGAGAATGCGGTGATACGAGTGTATCAGGACTGGAGCGCGGAGGTGGCGAGAAGGAGAGCGAGTTTTAATCGGGCCAAGGCGGCGCTTCACAAGAAGTAAAGTTTGGGATGCTGCAACCGGCGCGATTGTGGGTCACGTACCAAGATAGACACTACTATTTTGAAACGTCGGAAGAGGCATGGACCTTCATCCTAAAAGAGAAATTGGACCAGAACTGAGGTGCTGTGGGGGAGATGATGATGTTGATGTACAGAACTGTAAATTGGGAATGGGAGGTTCACTGTATCAGGATGATAGATGGGGAGGGGAAAGGGAAGAGAAGAATCCCTTTTTCTTTTCTTGACGCGGGGACACTGAGAAATGTGGGCGCCGGTGGAAAAAGGGACATGGGTGGGGGATGGGGAACGGGGCTGTAGGGGGAGCTGCGCCATAGGGGGCGGGGCTGATCTAGGAAAGCGCGGTTTTTTTCCCACGCTAGGGAGATGATGGCGGGAAGATAGGCGCAAGGAGGATGAGAGTTCCACACACGGGGGGGGGGTCAAGGAGAGAGCGGGGGAAGCCGGGGTCAGTTGGAGTCAGCTGACTTTCGGAAGCATCATGGGGGGAGTAACCATGCTAGATGGGGATCTAGCAGGGGCGGGGGGGGGGGGGGGGGGGAGATGGGAGGGGGGGGGGGGGACAACTGGGTTGCTGCTGCTGGGATCGAGAGGGAGCTGGCAAGGGAAGAGGTGGTCGGGACGGGAGTGCGCCGACGGGTGGGTGCGTGGGACCTGGACGTGGGACTGGCCTAGAGTAGGTGATGGCTAGCCAGCGGGGGGGGGGGGGGGGGGGGGGGGGGGGCGGCATCCGGCTGATCACGTGGAATGTGAGAGGCCTGAATGGGCCGATTCAGAGGGCCCGAGTGTGCGCGCACTCAAAAGGACTGAAGGCAGACGTGGCCATGCTTCAGGAGACGCATCAGGTTAGGTTAAGGAAAGGATGGGTGGGACAGGTGTTCCACTCAGGGTTGGACGCAAAAAATAGAGGGGTGGCCATATTGGTGGGGAAACGGGTGTCGTTCGAGGCTAGGAATATAGTAGCGGACAACGGTGGTAGACAACGGGGGTAGATATGTGATGGTGAGTGGTAGATTGCAAGGAAAGGAGGTCGTGCTGGTAAATGTATTTGCCCCGAAATGGGATGATGCGGGATTTATGAAGCGGATGCTGGGACGTATCCCGGACCTGGAGGTGGGAAGCCTGGTAATGGGGGGGGATTTCAATACTGTGCTGGATCCAGGGTTAGATCGGTCTAGGTCCAGGAGCGGAAGAAGGCCGGCAGCGGCCAAGGTGCTCAGGGGGTTCATGGAGCAAATGGGGGGAGTGGATCCGTGGAGATTTGCTCGGCCGTTGGCCAAAGAGTTTTACTTTTTCTCCATTGTCCATAAGGTATACTCCCGAATAGATTTCTTTGATTTAAGTAGGTCACTGATTTCGAGGGTGGAAGGAACGGAGTACTCGGCCATAGCCGTTTCAGACCATGCCCCGCACTGGGTGGATCTGGAACTAGGAGAGGAGAGGGAGCAGCGCCCACTCTGGCGACTGGATATGGGACTATTGGCGGATGAGGGAGTCTGTGGAAGGGTGCGGGGATGTATTGAGAGGTACCTGGAGGCCAATGATGATGGTGAGGTCCAGGTGGGGGTAGTATGGGAAGCGCTGAAGGCGGTGGTTAGGGGAGAGTTGATCTCCATTAGGGCTTACAAGGAGAAAACAGAGGGCAAAGAGAGGGAGAGATTAGTGGGGGAGATTTTGAGGGTGGATAAAAGATATGCGGAGGCCCCGGACGAAGGACTATATAGGGAGAGGTGAAGACTCCAGACAGAGTTTGACCTGCTGACCACAGGGAAGGCAGAGGCACAGTGGAGGAAGGCACAGGGGATGAGATACGAATATGGGGAAAAGGCGAGCCGGCTGCTGGCCCACCAGCTTCGTAAGAGGATAGCGGCGAGAGAGATTGGGGGAGTTAGGGATGAAACGGGAACTACGGTGCGGAGTGCAGGGAAGGTAAATGAGGTGTTTAAGACCTTCTAAAAGAGGATATATAGGTCCCAACCCCCGGAGGGAAAAGAGGGGATGCAGCAGTTTCTGGACCAACTAAGGTTCCCGAAGGTGGAGGAGCAGGAGGTGGCAGGTCTGGGGGCGCTAATCGGGGTGGACGAGGTGCCTAAAGGGCTGGGGAACATGCAGGCAGGGAAGGCCACGGGACCAGACGGGTTCCCGGTGGAATTTTATAGGAAGTACGTGGACTTGTTGGCCCCGCTGTTGGCAAGAACCTTTAACGAGGCCAGAGAAGGGGGGACTCTACCCCCGACAATGTCGGAGGCGACGATATCATTCATCCTGAAGTGGGATAAAGATCCGCTGCAATGCGGGTCATATAGGCCTATCTCACTCCTAAATGTGGACGCCAAGTTGCTGGCAAAAGTGCTGGCGATGAGGATCGAGGATTGTGTCCCGGGGGTAGTGCATGAAGACCAGGCAGGGTTTGTAAAGGGGAGACAATTGAATGTTAACGTGCGACGGCTGTTGGGGGGATAATGATGCCCCCAGCGGAGGGGGAGGCAGAGATAGTGGCACCGATGGATGCAGAGAAGGCATTCGATAGGGTGGAGTGGGAGTATCTATGGGAGGTGTTGAGGAGGTTTGGGTTCGGAGAGGGGTTTGTCAGTTGGGTTAAACTCCTCTATGGGGCCCCAGTGGCAAGTGTAGTCACAAATCGGCAAAGATCGGAGTATTTTCGGTTACATAGGGGAACAAGGCAGGGGTGCCCCCTGTCCCCATTACTATTCGCGTTGGCAATTGAACCACTGGCCATAGCGTTGAGAGACTCTAGGAAATGGAGAGGGGTGGTTAGAGGGGGAGAGGAACATCGAGTGTCACTCTACGCAGATGACCTACTGTTATATGTGGTGGATCCTGTGGAGGGGATGACAGAGGTTATGCAGATATTGAGGGAGTTCGGAGATTTTCCGGGATATAGGCTTAATATGGGGAAGAGTGAGCTTTTCGTAGTACACCCCGGGGATCAGGGAAGAGGAATAGATGCCCTGCCGTTAAGGAGAGCGGAAAGGAGCTTCCGATATCTGGGGATTCAGGTAGCCAGGAGCTGGGGAACTCTACACAAACTCAATCTGACGCGGCTGGTGGAGCAGATGGAGGAGGATTTCAAGAGGTGGGATATGCTGCCGCTCTCACTGGCGGGCAGAGTGCAGGCGGTCAAGGTGATGGTCCTCCCAAGGTTTCTTTTTGTGTTTCAATGTCTCCCCATTTTGATCACTAAGGCCTTTTTTAAGAAAATAGATAGGAGCATTATGAGTTTCGTGTGGGCAGGGAAGACCCCGAGGGTAAGGAGGGGGTTCCTGCAGCGCAGCAGGGACAGAGGGGGACTGGCATTGCCGAATCTGGACGACTACTACTGGGCCGCCAATGTGGCGATGGTTTGTAAGTGGATGAGGGAGGGAGAGGGGGCGGCGTGGAAGAGGCTGGAGATGGCGTCCTGTAAAGGAACGAGCCTAAAGGCACTGGTGACGGCACCGCTACCGCTTTCCCCGAAAAGATATACCACAAACCCAGTGGTGGTGGCAACCTTAAGGATCTGGGGGCAATGGAGGCGACATAGGGGGGTGACGGGTGCCTCGGTGTGGTCCCCGATCAGGAATAACCATAGGTTTGTCCCAGGAAGGATGGACGGAGGGTTCCAGAGCTGGCATCGGGCAGGAATTAGGAGATTGAGAGACTTGTTTATTGAAAGGGAGTTTGCGAGCCTGGGAGCGCTGGAGGAAAAGTATGAGTTGCCCCCGGGGAATATCTTTAGATACATGCAAGTGAGGGTGTTTACGAGGCAACAGGTGAGGGAATTTCCGCTGCTCCCGATACAGGGGATCCAGGATAGAGTGATTTCGGGGGTATGGGTCGGGGAGGGCAAAGTGTCCGAAATATATCAGGAGATGAGAGACGAGGGGGAGGCACTGGTAGAGGAGCTGAAAGGAAAATGGGAAGAAGAGCTGGGGGAGGAGATTGAGGAGGGGCTGTGGGCTGATGCCCTAAGTAGGGTAAATTCCTCTTCCTCGTGTGCCAGGCTTAGCCTGATACAATTCAAGGTTCTACACCGAGCACACAAAACGGGAGCGATGTTGAGCAGGTTCTTTGGGGTGGAGGACAGGTGCGGGAGAAGCCCAGCGAACCACACCCATGTTCTGGTCGTGTCCGGCACTGGATGAGCACTGGAGGGGAGTGGCAAGAGTGATCTCGAAGGTGGTGAAGGTCCGGGTCAAGCCAGGCTGGGGGTTAGCTATATTTGAGGTAGCGGATGAGCCGGGAGTGCAGGAGGCGAAAGAGGCCGATATTCTGGCTTTTGCGTCCCGGGTAGCCCGGCGAAGGATCTTACTTATGTGGAAGGAAGCGAAACCCCCCGGCGTGGAGGCCTGGATAAACGATATGGCAGGGTTCATAAAACTGGAACGAATGAAGTTTGCGTTGAGAGGATCGGTTCAGGGGTTCTCCAGGCGGTGGCAACCGTTCCTTGACTATCTAGCGGAACGTTAGGGGAAAATAGATCGTCAGCAGCAGCAGCCCGGGGGGGGGGGGGGCCTGTTTTGTTCTAGTTGGGGTGGAGGGGGGGGGGGGGGGGGGGAAGCACTATTTTTTGTTACTTTGTTAGTTCACTATTTTATTTAAATAATGTTACCTATTAGTTATTGTGTTATCTTTCATGTTGATTTGTAAGGGGGAAAAATTGTGTTTGAAAACTTTAATCAAATATATTTTTAAAAAAGAGGTCAGTCCAACAGAGGGTCGTTTAGGTTGATGGAGAATTTCAAGGAACCCTCGGCGCACAAGCCAGGAATATTTTTCCAGGACAATGTACAAAGAGCAAATGAATAATAAAACTCGCAAAATTTAATTGACAACCTTGTAATACAATCTTACACTGATAAACAAGCAGACACTGCTTTATTACAGATATATAACACTTTAATATGTGTCATGTTCCTTAGGTCAGCTCACATTTTTTGCTGACGCTTAGCACCTTTTATGTGGCTGTAGGTTTGAGGGTGCGGTCTCGTCTGAAAATGATTCTCGCAGCCCCCTCCCCCGATGGGTGTGACCCAGTGGTTAACACTTTGGAAATATGGGGTTGAGGCATGGGATTCACAGTTTGGGGAGAAGCTAGGATTTAGGGCAGTGAAAAAAATCCCCTATGACCTGCGGGTGGGGGGGCGAGGGGGGGATTACGTTGGGTTTCCTGGGTGTGACTGAGAGACACACTGCAAATGGCTGCCTGGTGGTCTGACACACTGCAAATAGCTGCCCGGGTAGGGACTGAGAGTCACACTGCAAATGGCTGCCCCGGGTAGGGACTGAGAGTCACACTGCAAATGGCTGCCCCGGGTAGGGACTGAGAGTCACACTGCAAATGGCTGCCCCGGGTAGGGACTGAGAGTCACACTGCAAATGGCTGACCTGGGTGGGTACTGAGAAACACACTGAAAATGGCTGCCCCGGGTGGGACCGACATCCTGCAAATGGCTGCCTGGGTATGTCCCGACACACTGCAAATGGCTGCCCCGTGAGGGACCGACCTCCTGCAAATGGCTGCCTGGGTATGTTCTGACGCACTGCAAATGGCTGCCCAGGTATGTCTGACACACTGCAAATGGCTGCCCGGATATGTCTGACACACTGCAAATGGCTGCCCGGGTATGTCCGACATGCTGCAAATGGCTGCCACAAGTGGGGACTGAGAGACACGTTGCAAATGGCTCCCAATCCACAAATGACAGCTATCTTGAGCTTGGAGTAATGATGGATGGAGTGTACGTGTTTTGTTGTGTACATCGCAGATCCGAGATTGGGAGTGCAGGCCCCCCATCCACGAGCTGTGACACACATATATTGAACAAGAGCTTTCCGGTATAATCACAAGAAACAGGTTAACGACATTTTGCAGAGAATAGGGTATAAAAATGAACTCCAATTCAAATCTCCACTGAAGAAATGAATGGAATCCATTAACCAAGAACATATGTCACTATTCCCTCCTGGGTGGGCTGCTTTAACTCTGGCATTTCAAATTTACAAATGGTGATTTGTTTAAAAGGTAAAAAGTGGAGTGATAATAGACAGGTTGCATTCTGGGTTGGCCTAACGACCCTGCTCATTACATTCTGGGTTGGCCTAACAACCCTGCTCATTACATTCTGGGTTGGCCTAACAACCCTGCTCATTACATTCTGGGTTGGTCGAACACCCTGCCCATTGCATGCTGGGCTGGCAGAACACAACTGTCCATTACATTCTGGATTGGCCGAAGGCCCCTGCCCATTGCATTCTGGGTTGGACCACGGCCCTTGCAACATGACCATTGTATTCTGGCGACTGCTCGAGGGCAATGGAAGAGGAGGCCCCTTTCCCAAGATAGGCGTCGGAACGATCCCACCGCCACTTGACAAGAGCGAACCGTTAAAAATAAAAAGCCTAGAAGGTAGGCCGCGCTAGTCACTGCGGCTTCAACGTCCGGGAGTGTAGTCTGCATGGTGTGTGGGGACCTTTGGCAACAGGGCAACCCTTCCTTTAGTGCTCAGTGTTGACCTGAACCTGGTTGGAGCCCTTTCCCGGGGCTGGCGACGGGCGAATGAGTTGAAACTGTTATGGCGCTGACATTTCCACCGTCTGTGCCTCTTTTTTTGGCCTCCTGCCCCATCACCATGTCATTTTGCTCTGTCAGTTCATTGCGAATCAAGAGCCCCTCCCTTGCCCCGGCTCACCCTCTCAAATAATCGTCTCGAGATATCTGTTGGGCCTCAGCTCTTCCATATCTGGGCCATCCAGGTACAGTCTTTTTTCAATATATAACATATATTTTATATATATATATATCTCTATTTCGGATCGTTCCATTCCCACATTGCACAAACAAAAGAAAATCCAGTTCCAGATGTCAAGTCCATGCAGCGAGGGGCATCCGGTCAGGCCTGACCTTTGACCCAAGGCTCTCTCACCTCCCCACTTCCCGCTGAGAGCCCTGGTCCCCCCCCCCCCCAAACTGCATGCTGACTTCACACCTCCATACCATCGAGCATGAAGGTTCCGCCCCACCCCCTTTCGTTCACCTACACCCCCCCCCCCCCCCCCCCAACCCCCACGGCCTACTCCTTCGTCTCCTCCTTGGGGTTATCGCAGATGGTAGACGAGAGCTCCTGCAGTTCCTGCTCATCTTTCGATGATGTCCCCTGGGGGTAAACAACGACGCACAGCTTCTGGCCGAAGTTGGTGATGGAGTCTGGCAGGAGGGGAGAGAAAGAGACACACAGATAGGTCATGGTGAGTCAGGGCAGTCATCAACTTTAGATTCGAGTGCAACCCCCACCCACCCAGTCCCACATTTCATTCTCCATAAATTTCAGCTCATCCGTAACTCTGCTGCCCCATGTCTACTCGCACACATCCCATTCCCCTGGATACAGAAAAGGACTGAGAGACACCAGTCAGTGTACAGATATCTCCCTGAGAGACAGGGGACTGAGAGACACCAGTCAGTGTACAGCTATCTCCCTGAGAGAGAGAGGAGACTGAGAGACATCAGTCAGTGTACAGATATCTCCCTGAGAGAGAGGGGACTGAGAGACACCAGTCAGTGTACAGATATCTCCCTGAGAGAGAGAGGGGACTGAGAGACCCCAGTCAGTGTACAGATATCTCCGTGAGAGCGAGGGGTGTGAGAGACACCAGTCAGTGTACAGATATCTCCCTGAGAGAGAGGGGACTGAGAGACACCAGTCAGTGTACAGATATCTCCCTGAGAGAGAGAGGGGACTGAGAGACACCAGTCAGTGTACAGATATCTCCCTGAGAGAGAGGGGACTGAGAGACACTAGTCAGTGTACAGATATCTCCCTGAGAGAGAGGGGACTGGGAGACACTAGTCAGTGTACAGATATCTCCCTGAGAGAGAGGGGACTGAGAGATACCAGTCAGTGTACAGATATCTCCCTGAGGGAGAGAGGGGACAGAGAGACACCTGGAGGTGGGGCTACTGAATTATGCTGGGACTGGGAAAAGAGGCAAGAGTTGTCAAGCAGCCATATTGTGTTTTCAGTGTGGTGGTGGCAGTCGGGGGGGGGGGGGGGGGGGGGGGGGTGTTGGGCACGTACTGAGGGGGAGGGGGAGAGGTCATTATCCCGGCGCACGACCAGCAGCAGCGCAGGCTCACGGCCTCACCGACTAGTTTATCGAAGCACTCGGGCTTGTTGCTCCAGTAGATCCCCAGGAAGTAGACGGGGACGCCCGTCAGCATGATGGCCAGTCCAATCCCGCACACCACCGGCTCCGACCAGAGGCTGAAAATGAGCAGGAAGGCCCAGAACAATAGGTAGACGACCGGGAAGATCAGGTTGATCTGTGCGGGAGGGAGCAAACGTCAGAATCAGCGCTAAGAAACAAACTGCCGCTACCGATCGATCGCCTTTCTGAGGGGGAACATTCCCCTCAACTCGCACCCTGAGCTTTGGGAGCTGGCGCTTAGAAAGATGTTCTCCGTCTGCCCAATGTCAACTTAAAAAAAGAAATTAATTTAGAGTACCCAATTCATGTTTTCCAATTAAGGGGCAATTTAGCGTGGCCAATCCACCTACCCTGCACATCTTTGGGTTGTGGGGGTGAAACCCACGCAGACACGGGGAGAATGTGGAAACCACACGGACAGTGACCCAGAGCCGGGATCGAACCCGCGACCTCGGCGCCGTGAGGCAGCAGCGCTAAACCAATGTCAACTTTACCATCCCCGATTTTGACACTGGCGCTTTTCTGGTTTCGCCCTTTGACCTCTCTCCGTCCTGGATGGGGGCATGGCTGAGGTCGTGGGTCAGACCCTGGTCTTTACCCTCTGGGAGGGGCGGCAGGGGCGGGGGGGGGGGGGGGGGGCCTCTCACGCATATCTACCCTATTGAACTTTTGCATCATCTTAGAACACCTCGAGTCGATCACCCCTTAACCTTCCTGTCTCAGGGGAATATTCCAGGCCAGCCAGTCTGTGCGCACTTTCCAACTGATTTAATTCATTCGTACCCAGGGTCGCTCTGGAGACAATCTGCCCCGCAGCCGCCCCCTGTCTGAGGCAGAGCTCCGTGCAGCATCTCTTCCACTCTTGCCCCCTCTCCACCCAATTCTGTATTCCAGCACATCAGTAGCGGAGGAGGGCGGCGACGAGGATAGTGTCCCGTAGCCTTTCAGAGAGAGTCAAGATCCTCCCGTGACACGGTGAAAGGGCTATCCAGGGTGGTGGTGGGGGGGGGGGATTGAGATTCATATTCAGATTAGCTGTCTTCAATCTTCTTGAATGCTGGAGCAGGTGGCTTGAGGGGCCGAGTGCCCTCTATTCCAGCTCCTAATCTGTACCGTCCATTTTTTTTTCTGTGCCCTTCCGCTCAGCTTTTAGTGCTCAGTGAACAGGGAACCACAAAGTCATGCAGCTGAAACCCTGTCAGCGAAAGAGAGAGAGAGGAGGGGGCTTCAGGTCAGACCTCTCCTCAGCCCCCTGTGAGAGAGAGAGTGTGAGAGAGAGGAGTGAGAGAGAGAGAGAAGGGAAGGAGAGGAGAGAGTGAGAGAGGAGAGCGAGAGTGAGAGAGAGAGGAGAGAGGGAGAGAGGGAGAGGGAAGGGGCTTCAGGTCAGACCTCTCCTCAGCCCCCTGTGAGAGAGAGAGTGTGAGAGAGAGGAGAGAGTGAGAGAGAGAGAGAAGGGAAGGAGAGGAGAGAGTGAGAGAGGAGAGCGAGAGTGAGAGAGAGGAGAGAGGGAGAGAGAGAGGGGAGGGGCTTCAGGTCAGACCTCTCCTCAGCCCCCTGTGAGAGAGAGAGTGTGAGAGAGAGGAGAGAGTGAGAGAGAGAGAGAAGGGAAGGAGAGGAGAGAGTGAGAGAGGAGAGCGAGAGTGAGAGAGAGAGGAGAGAGGGAGAGAGGAGAGAGGGAGAGGGAAGGGGCTTCAGGGCTGCCCTCTCCTCAGCCCCCTGTCAGAGAGAGAGAGAGAGGGAGTATGAGAGAGAGAGAGTGAGAGAGAGGAAAGAGTGAGAGAGAGAGAGAGAAAGGGAAGGGGCTTCAGGTCTGCCCCCTCCTCAGCCTCCTGTCAGAGAGAGAGAGAGAGAGAGGGAGTGTGAGAGAGAGGGAGAGGAGAGAGAGGAGTGAGTGAGAGAGAAGAGAGGGAGAGAGGAGAGGAGAGAGGGAGCAAGTGAGAGAGTAAGAGGAGAGAGGGGAGAGAGAAGAGAGAGAGGACAGAGTGAGAGAGAGAGAGGGAGAGAGGAGTGAGAGAGAGAGAGGGAGAGAGGAGTGAGAGAGAGAGAGAGAGAGAGAGGGAGAGAGAGAGAGGAGAGAGAGTGAGAGAGAGAGAGAGAGAGGGAGAGAGGAGAGGGAGAGAGGAGTGTGAGAGAGAGAGAGAGTGAGAGAGAGAGAGAGAGAGAGAGGGAAGGGAAGGGGCCTCAGGTCTGCCCCCTCCTCAGCCTCCTGTCAGAAAGAGAGAGAGTGTGAGAGAGAGGAGGGAGTGAGAGAGAGAGAGAGAGAGAGAGAGGGAGAGAGAGAGAGGGAGAGAGGAGTGAGAGAGAGAGAGTGAGAGAGAGAGAGGAGAGAGAGAGGGAAGGGAAGGGGCCTCAGGTCTGCCCCCTCCTCAGCCTCCTGTCAGAAAGAGAGGGAGTGTGAGAGAGAGGAGGGAGTGAGTGAGAGAGAGAGAGAGAGAGAGAGAGGGAAGGGAAGGGGCTTCAGCTCTGCCCTCTTCTCAGCCCCCTGTCAGAAAGACAGAGTGTGAGAGGAGGGAGATGTCAAGATATCCAGGTGAACATCATAGCACATACATACTGATGGCCAGATCAACGGACCAATCAACACACACACAACACGACAGCCAATCACAGGCAAGAGCATACACAGTACAAAACAGGGAACACGACACTTCCTGGGCACAGGCGGTCGCGACGGCTCAGGGCACAGAGCTCATAGCAAGCCACTCGGACATCCACCATGTGCTGAGTGCCACTACAAGATAGAATTAGGAGTAGGTCCACAGATTCAAGGGTTATGATCGAACCTCAGTAAACAGTATACAACTGTAAATAGATGTTTGAAATAAAACCGAGTTGTACCATTCGCAACCGTGTTGGTTCGTCTGTGTAGCAGAGCACCCAACACTTCAGGAGAGCGAGAGGAGAGGGAGAGAGTGAGAGAGAGAGGAAAGAGTGAGAGAGAGGAGAGAGTGAGAGAGGGAGAGAGAGAGAGAGAGTGAGATAGAGAGAGGGAGGGAAGGGGCTTCAGGTCTGCCCTCTCCTCAGCCCCCTGAAAGAGAGAGGTCATAATATGCACCCATGCACATCGTGAGGTAAAAGCAGGCAGTGACAGACACCCAGGTGAGCCAATCAACATACAGAACAGAACACAACCAATCACAAGTCAGAACAGCAGAGGGGGGCTTCCAACTATAAAACACACGATGCATCAGCACTCCGCCTCTTTCCACTGGTGATAGCTGTAGTGACAGTCAGGGTGTACAAATCAGTCAGCACCTTCTACACGTGGCTCAGAGCTAGCCTGGTCTAGATAGTTAATGTTAGTTTACTTAGAGTAATAGAGAGTCAACCCACAGGCAGCTGTGTGCTTCGTTACTGGAGTTCAATAAACCTTATTGAACCAACGCCTACGTTTGGTGTCTGCTCCATCGTTTAACTGCATCGTGTTGCAGTCCGTGTTACCCCAGGGTGAATAACACAAGAGAGAGAGAGAGAGGAGGAGGAAGGGAAGGGGCTTCAGGTCTGCCCCCTCCTCAGCCTCCTGTCTGTTGCCGGTAGCGATGGTGGAGGCTGCAGTTTTTTTTTTGGGGGGGGGGGGGGGGGTCCAGGGTCCACCTCTCCGTGAAATCTCTCAGATTGCAAACATTTATGACTGGCTGTCGCAATCTGCTTCCAGCTCCATTGACCGAGTGCCCAAGTGTAGTGTCAGCACCTTTCCTTTCCCACATTCGCTCTCTTTATCAGCGTTTGCAGAGGAGATCTCGGGACATCTCACACTCAGCAGAAAAGAAAGCTCCCTTGCCTTTCCTTTTGCAAATTAACCCCTTGGGCTCCGGTTCGTAAGGCAACGGAGAAATCAAAAAGAGAGATGTGTGCGTGTGTGTGTGTTGGGGGGAGGGGGCAGAAAGAGGCTCCTCGGCCCATCGTGTCTGCGCCAGCCATGAAGCAACTATCTATACTAACCCCATTTTGCAGCATTTGGTCAGTAGCCCGTGTACGCTGTGACGTTTCAGGCGCTCATCTAAATGCTTCTTTATTGTTGTGAGGGTTCCTGCGTCTTTCGGGCAGCGAGCTCCAGATTCCCACCACCCAGGGCGGCAGGGTGGCGCAGTGGTTAGCACTGCTGCCTCACGGCGCCGAGGTCCCGGGTTCGAATCCCGGCTCTGGGTCACTGTCTGTGTGGAGTCTGCACGTTCTCCCCGTGGCTGCGTGGGATTCCTCCGGGTGCTCCGGTTTCCTCCCACAAGTCCCGAAAGACGTGCTGTTGGGTGAATTGGACATTCTGAATTCTCCCTCTGTGACCCGGACAGGCTCCGGAATGTGGCGACTGGGGGATTTTCACAGTAACTTCATTGCAGTGGTTTTAAAAATAAATTTAGAGAACCCAATTCATTTTTTCCAATTAAGGGGCAATTTGTCGTGGCCAATCCACCCACCCTGCACATCTTTGGGTTGTGGGGGCGAAACCCACGCAGACGCGGGGAGAATGTGCAAACTCCACACGGACAGCGACTCAGAGCCGGGATCGAACCTGGGACCTCGGCGCCGTGAGGCAGCAGTGCTAACCACTATGCCATCATGCTGCCCTCCATTGCAGTGTAATGTAAGCCTACCTGTGACAATAATAAAGATTATTATAAGAAAATGCCTTCCAAAATGGTCCGGCAAGCCACTCAAGGGCAATTAGGGATGGGTAATAAATGCTGGAGCCTTGGTAGCAATGGTCATATCCCATAAATGTGAGGGGGGAAGAGCAGTCCCGGGGCTATGGAGTGGGGGTGGGGGGTGGGGGATGGCAGAGTTCTCCCCGGTATGCTGGGGGCGGGGAGGCTGATATTTATCCTGCTGCCGACAATCGTGAACTGAACAGATGATCTGACTGTGTGGCCGCTTCGAGGTCTGTGGGATCTTGCTGTGCACTGCCCCGCCAGTCCCTCGCATCAACAGCAGTGACAAACAGAGAAAGTAAATAAATAAAATACAACACCGCTCGGGGCTACGCACAAAGCGCTGGAAAATGGGATTGGAATGGATAGGTGCTTGATGGCCGCCGTAGATACAATGGGCCGAATGTCCTCTTTCTGTGCTATCAAACCCTGTGACGCTGTGACCCAGGAGCCGAGAGTCTCCCATTGTTTTCTCCATGGCAGCGCCTCAGCCAATTGGGAGTTGAGCTGCCAGCCAATCGGCTCCTCTTTTCACCTGCAGTGTAAATAGATGTGGCTCTCTGAAATTTGGCACTCTTGTATTTGTCCTAATGAGTGCCAGGCGCACAGCATCGGCAACACGTCTCTCTCTTTTTTTCAGCGGTAATTAATGAATTACTTTTTGGGCAAACTCCTGCTCGGAGCGCAAGGCCCCCTTTTCTCTCCCACCGGGACCTCGACTGTCCGACCCCGGTTGCCCTGACAACCACAGGATTGTTGTGGTGCAGAAGGAGTTTGGTCAGGAGTCCTGTCTGCAGCGTCTCTCCAAATGAGCATCGTGACTTAGTGCCCTTCCCCTGCCTTTCCCCCGTAGCCTCCCCCCCCACATTGTTTCTATTCAATCTCCCTCTCGGACGCCCCGATTGAACCTGCCTCCACCACACTTCCAGACAGTGCATTCCAGACCCCGACCACACGCTGTGTGAAAAGGGGTTTTCTCAAATCACATTTGCTTCTTTCACAAATCGCTTCCGATCTGCGCCCTCTCGTTCTCGATCCTATCACGAAGCCGGAACAGATCCCCCCCGTCCGCTCTGTCCAGACCCCCGCCTCATGATTTGGAACAGCTCTATTCTCAGAAAACCAGGGTCTGGGCCCTCTGCCCACCCACCACCCTCCTAAGCGAAAGCAGTTGTTTCCCCCCTCCCCCCCCCTGAACAAAAAACATTTTATTTCCAGATAATGGCGAGCGATTAAAATCAGGATGGGGGAGGGATGCTCGAGAGGCCGGGATCGGAGGATCGCGGAGACCTCGGAGGGGGTGGGGCTGGTTCTGGAGGAGGCCACAGAGCTGATCGAGGCTTCAGGAGGTATTTGGAAAACAAGAGCCGAGAGTTTAAAAATTGGGGTATTGCCAGAGGGAGCTGAAGTGGGTCAGCGAGCAGAGGGGCGGACCACAGGGCGAATGGTCCTTGGTTGACCTGGGGGGGGGGGGGGGGGGGGGGTTAGAGAGATGAAGAAAATGAGGGAATTGGTTGAGAGTCACACCGAATGGTCAACACATACATGCAGATAGGCATATGGATGGCTGTGTGCACTTCCTGTTCAAATGTTTCCTGGAGCATGAAACACTCACAGCCCTGTTATTTCTGGGTTAGCGAGCTCAGCGTTATGGTGTCAAAGTAATACATGCGGCGATCGGAAGATTCAGTGAGCAGGAATTAACAGTGGATTATTAGAGAGAGAGAGAAAAAACAGCAGAGCGAGCGAGCGGGATACCAGGGGCCTGTCGGTGACTGCAGTGGCAGTAAAACCAGATCAGAGAGGGTGACAGGGCGGGCGTTCGAAAGGGGGGAGCGAGGGCAGCTGGCATGGAGCGAGAGCGGGTGGCAAACAGGTGGGTTATAGGGAGGGTGGGCAGGAGGGCGATGGAGATAGAGAGACTGCAGGTGGCTGACAGGGAGAGCGTGGGTGGGCGACAGAGAGAGAGAGGGGTGCGGGCAGGCGACAGAGAGAGAGAGGGGGCGGGCAGGCGAGAGAGAGAGGGGGTGGGCAGGCGAGAGAGAGAGAGAGGGGGCAGGCAGGCGACAGAGAGAGAGAGGAGTGCGGGCAGGCGAGAGAGAGAGAGAGAGGAGTGCGGGCAGGCGACAGAGAGAGAGAGGGGTGCGGGCAGGCGAGAGAGAGAGAGAGGGGGCGGGCAGGCGAGAGAGAGAGAGAGGAGTGCGGGCAGGCGTCAGAGAGAGAGAGGGGGCAGGCAGGCGACAGAGAGAGAGAGGGGGCGGGCAGGCGACAGAGAGAGAGAGAGGAGTGCGGGCAGGCGAGAGAGAGAGAGAGGGGGCGGGCAGGCGACAGAGAGAGAGAGGAGTGCGGGCAGGCGACAGAGAGAGAGAGGGTGCGGGCAGGCGACAGAGAGAGAGAGGGGGCGGGCAGGCGACAGAGAGAGAGAGGGGGCGGGCAGGCGACAGAGAGAGAGAGGGGGCGGGCAGGCGAGAGAGAGAGAGAGGGGGCGGGCAGGCGACAGAGAGAGGGAGAGGGGGCGGGCAGGCGACAGAGAGAGAGAGAGGGGGCGGGCAGGCGAGAGAGAGAGAGAGGGTGCGGGCAGGCGACAGAGAGAGAGAGGTGTGGGCAGGCGACAGAGAGAGAGAGAGGATACTGGCAGGCGACAGAGAGAGAGAGGGTGCGGGCAGGCGAGAGAGAGAGAGAGAGAGAGAGGGGGCGGGCAGGCAACACAGAGAGAGAGAGGGGTGTGGGCAGGCGAGAGAGAGAGAGAGAGAGGTGTGGGCAGGCGAGAGAGAGAGAGAGGAGTGCGGGCAGGCGACAGAGAGAGAGAGGGGGCGGGCAGGCGACAGAGAGAGAGAGAGAGAGAGGGGGCGGGCAGGCGACAGAGAGAGAGGGCGGCAGGCGACAGAGAGAGAGAGAGGGGGCGGGCAGGCGACAGGGAGAGAGGGCGGCAGGCGACAGGGAGAGAGAGGGAGGCGGGCAGGCGAGAGAGAGAAAGAGAGAGGGGGCGGGCAGGGGACAGAGAGAGAGAGAGAGAGAGAGCGGCAGGCGACAGAGAGAGAGAGAGGAGTGCGGGCAGGCGACAGGGAGAGAGGGCGGCAGGCGACAGAGAGAGAGAGAGAGGGGGGCGGGCAGGGGACAGAGAGAGAGAGAGGGGGGCGGGCAGGGGACAGAGAGAGAGAGAGGGGGCGGGCAGGCGATAGAGAGAGAGAGGGTGCGGATAGGCGTGAGAGAGAGAGAGGGGGCGGGCAGGCGACAGAGAGAGAGAGAGGGGGCGGGCAGGCGACAGCGAGGGGGCGGGCAGGCGAGAGAGAGAGTGAGAGGGGGCGGGCAGGCGACAGAGAGAGAGAGGGGGCGGGCAGGCGACAGCGAGGGGGCGGGCAGGCGAGAGAGAGAGTGAGAGGGGGCGGGCAGGCGACAGAGAGGGGACGGGCAGGCGAGAGAGAGAGAGAGAGGGGGCGGGCAGGCGACAGCGAGGGGGCGGGCAGGCGACAGAGAGAGAGAGGGGGCGGGCAGGCAAGAGAGAGGGGGCGGGCAGGCGAGAGAGAGAGAGAGAGAGGGGGGGCGGGCAGGCGAGAGAGAGAGAGAGGGGGGTGGGCAGGCAAAGAGAGAGGGGGCGGGCAGGCGACACAGAAGGGGCGGGCAGGCGAGAGAGAGAGAGAGAGAGAGAGAGGGGGGGCGGGCAGGCGAGAGAGAGAGAGAGGGGGGTGGGCAGGCAAAGAGAGAGGGGGCGGGCAGGCGACACAGAAGGGGCGGGCAGGCGAGAGAGAGAGAGAGGGGGCGGGCAGGCAAAGAGAGGGGGCGGCAGGCAAAGAGAGAGAGAGAGAGAGGGGTACGGGCAGGTGACAGGGAGAGAGGGGGTGGGCAGGCAATGAGAGAGAGGGGGTGGGCAGGCAATGAGAGAGAGGGGGTGGGCAGGTGACAGAGAGAGACGGGGTGGGCAGGTGACAGAGAGAGACGGGGTGGGCAGGTGACAGAGAGAGGGTAGACAGGCGACCGGGACAGAGCGGGAAGGAAGGAGAGAGGGAGAGAGCAGGAAGGAAGGAGAGAGCGGGAAGGAAGGCGAGAGGGAGAGAGCAGGAAGGAATGCGAGAGGGAGAGAGCAGGAAGGAAGGCGAGAGGGAGAGTGCGGGCAACAGGGAGAGGGCGGGCAGGCAATAGGTAGAGTGTTGGCGGGAGGCAGGGACAGGGCACATACTGGCGGGGAGAAGGTGGGAAGGCTGCAGGGCAACAGGGAGCTTGGGCGGGCAACAGGCAGATGGTGCTGAGATGCAGTGAGAGAGAGAGAGAATATGCTGGGGTGGGGGGCAACAATTGGTCTGAGCTCAGGTTCCACAGCACCACCTTTACCAATCTGTGCTGGGATATCTGAATAACCAATTATACCCCCTCCCCTCCCCCAGGTGGGATCAGCTCACCGATCACGGGGAGGGCTGAGACGGGGGCTAGCCAGGCCCCGGGAGGGACCCGTGTGTCACAGGGGCCGGGGTGTGCAGAGGTGGTGGGATCGGGGAGGGTGCAGAGTAGCTGAGTCAGGCCTGAGTTGACTTGTGAACGTGTTTTATTTTTTTCTGCGTGCGTGAGTGAGTGAGTGCAGTTTGGCAGGATGGAGACAGTAAACACTGGGCAATTAAGCAGTGTTCCTGGGTTAATGAATACTTCAGTCAGGTGCTGCCTGGCTTGCTTGTGTCCTGAATGGTTGGTAAACTACCCGTCAGCAGAAAAAAATAGAGAGAAAAAGAGAGGGATGGAGAGGGAACGCTTTTAATAACAATCTTTATTATTGCCACAAGTGGGCTGACATTAACGCTGCAATGAAGTTACTGTGAAAAGCCCCCAGTCGCCACATTCCGGAGCCTGTCCGGGTCACAGAGGGAGAATTCAGAATGTCCAATTCACCCAACAGCACGTCTTTCGGGACTTGTGGGAGGAAACCGGAGCACCCGGAGGAAACCCACGCAGCCACGGGGAGAACGTGCAGACTCCGCACAGACAGTGACCCAGCGGGGAATCGAACCTGGCGCTGTGAAGCAAACAGTGCTGACCACTGTGCCTTTTATAATGAGGAAGCAAAAAACAGGCAAGGCTTGTCTGATGGAGGGCAGCACGGTGGCGCAGTGGTTAGCCCTGCTGCCTCACGCCGCCGAGGTCCCAGGTTCGATCCCGGCTCTGGGTCACTGTCCGTATACAGTTTCCACATTCTCCCCGGGTCTGCGTGGGTTTCGCCCCCACAACCCAAAGATGTACAGGCTAGGCGGATTGGCCACGCTAAATTGCCCCTTAATTGGGAAAAAAAGAATTGGATACTCAAAATTTATTTTAAAAAGTGTTGTCTGATGATGAAAGGGGGGGGGGGGGGGCATTGGACCCCTTTCTCACAACAGCAGCACTTGCAACGCTGCCCTTCTCCGCCTCGCGAGGACAACCCCAGACCCTGGGGCAGGGCAGCCCAGGGCGAGCATGAAGCTCCCAAGCCGGGCGAGGGAGCCGGGCGAGGGAGCCGGGCAGGAGCTGGGACCTCACGAGGGCACGGTAGGAGGCCAGCCAGGCCGTCGAAGCCCGTGGCTGCCCTCTCTGCCACGTGCCCCAGCCAAGCCCATAAGCTCCCCTCCCCCCCCCTCCCCGGGAGTTTATTTCCCCTCCACGCCCGTCCGATCTCCCTTCGACCCGCAAATCCTGAAATCCCTGCTCCCTCTCGTCCTCACACCGCCCGCCAATGGGCACAGCTTTTTCTTGGTCCACTTCACCCAGCAATTTTGCTGGCACAAACAACGAAGTAAACAAAATCAAACGAAATGGAGGGTCAAATTAAAGGGACAGTCCCTTAAAGGGAAACCGCCCTAAAAAAAAACATACATTAGACCAAAATGTGATTAAAAGGGTCGATAAAGCAGCCCAAACCCTGCGGTGCCCAACAGGCAAGGAAGGCCTCGATGGTCCCTGTGGACACCGCAAGCTCCCGCCCCTGGGACTGCTAGTCACGAATGTAGCCGCGGAAGAGGGGCAAAAGATTTTTTAAAATAATTGAACAGGGAGTGTAGCCGTAACCTTGTCCGCCTCTATCAAATCTCCCCTCTTTCGCCTTTGCTCCAAGGTGAACAACTTCCAGCTTCTCCAACCAACCGAACCTGGTGGTTAAAATCCCTTGAACGCTGCGGCTTTGTTGCGCGATTAGGGCTGATTCAACTAAAGGTGGTGCATAGGGCACATTGAATGAGGTCGAGGATGAGCCGGTTGTTTGAGGGAGTGGAGGACAAGTGTGGGCGGTGTGGGAGGGGCTCCGGCAATCATGTCCATCTGCTCTGCTCTTGCCCTCAACTAGGAAGGTTTTGGGGCTCGTCCTTCAGCACCTTGTCGGCCATCTTGCAAATGGATTTGGAGCCCAATCCCCGAGGGGCCATATCTGGGGTGTCGGACCTGCCGGAGTGGAGGTCAGCTTCTTCGCCCAGTGCGTCAGTGTGGCTGGGAGTGGGGAGGGGACTTGATGGAATTCCTACACTTTCAAAAAGCTAAGTTCACCTTGAGAGGCGTAATCGAGGGGTCCTGTAAAAGATGGCGCCCATTCATTCTGTATTTCAAAGAATTGGTCACCATCAGCTGATGGGGATTGGGGGAGGGGAGATATGGGTTTGGGGTGTGGGGGGGGGGGGGGGGGTTCTGGGTGTTTCCTTTTCCACTAGTTCTGTCTGGGGTGGGGTGTGTTTTCTTTTTCATGTAAAAAATGTTTAAAACATAATTGTCATGATATGCAAACATGCAGCTAATGAACACATAGAATAGGACATGACCAATGAGCAGTCAGGACACTCAGGGGTGGTATCTCACTATAAAAGGGATGAGGCACTCACACCCCGCCTCTTTCCACAGACCAACATCTACAGAGTGAGATAGGGTGTATCCTCAGCATCACACCCCAGCACGTGGCTTAGAGCAAGGCCTGTTCAGTCAGACTGAGCTACTACATTTAGATTAGCAGAGAGTCGAACTCATTGAGAACTGTGCTACTAGTTCAATAAAACACATTGAACTCACTTCAAAGTCTGGAGCATCTTTTACTCAAAACTGCACCAAGTGGCAGCTTGTGTTATTCCAAATTACATAACACAACAGTAATTAAAATATTGCTAAACAAAAAGGCCGGTGACCCAGAACTGGACTCAATATTCTAGTTGTGGCCTAACCCAGAGCTCCAGAAAGGTTCAGACTAACGTCCTTGTTTTTGTTCTCGATCCCTCCATTTCAAAAATCCAAGACTATGCGCCCTCCCACCCCAATCGATGGTTCCCAGTTGTGATCATCATTACCAAGATTAGCGCCGTGTATTCCAGATTAATCAAATTTAAATTCCACCAGCTGTCATTCATTTAAAAAAATTTTTTTTAAAGAGTACCCAATTATTTTTGTTTCCAATTAAGGGGCAATTTAGCGTGGCCAATCCACCTACCCTGCACATCTTTGGGTTGTGGGGGCGAAACCCATGCAAACACAGTGAGAATGTGCAAACTCCACACGGATAGTGACCCAGAGTCGAGATTCGAACCCAGGTCCTCAGCGCCACAGTCCCAGTGCGAACCACTGCCGCCGCCACCAGCTGTCCTTCATGAGATTCTGCCCAGTGCCCCCTCACTTAACCTCTGACCCAACATTGCTTAATTCAACCCAAAGTAAAGAATGAATGCATGATTTGGTTGTTCGCACACCTGTGAGATCGTTCAGTGCGAGAATCCGCCCCACCTCCCCACACACACACACACATATCTTTCACACTTTTGTTGAAAATGAAGCACTGCCCATCTAAAATTATGATGTGGAGATGCTGGCGCTGGACTGGGGTGAGCGCATCTAAAATTAATACTCGGGCTTCGCTGACTAGGCCCGGTGTTCATTGCCCAGCCTTAGCTGCCACTTGAAGGTGGTTTGATATGACTGAATGCGGTCTCGCTCAGCCAATTGAAAGGGGGTAAGTTAGGAATCAACTGCATCACTGTGTGTGTGTGTGTGTGGTGGGTGGTGGGTGGGCCTGGAGTCACATGCAGGCCAGACCGGGTAAGGACGGCAGATTTCCCCTTCCCCAAGATCAACAATGGTCACCATTGGCCTCTTAATTCCAGATCTTTTTTTTTTTTTAAATTCAAGTTCTGTCACCTGTCGTGGTGGGATTCAAACCCCCGGGTCATAGAATCACAAGAGTTTTACAGTGCAGAAAGAGGTCCGGGTCATGGAACAAAGAACAAAGAAAAGCACAGCACAGGAACAGGCCCTTCGGCCCTCCAAGCCCGTGCCGACCATGCTGCCCGTCTAAACTAAAATCTTCTACACTTCCGGGGTCCGTATCCCTCTATTCCCATCCTATTCATGTATTTGTCAAGATGCCCCTTAAATGTCACTATCGTCCCTGCTTCCACCACCTCCTCCGGTAGCGAGTTCCAGGCACCCACTACCCTCTGTGTAAAAAACTTACCTCATACATCTCTAAACCTTGCCCCTCACACCTTAAACCTATGTCCCCTAGTAATTGACCCCTCTACACCGGGGAAAAGCCTCTGACTATCCACTCTGTCTATGCCCCTGTAGAGCTCCATCAGGTCGCCCCTCAACCTCCGTCGTTCCAGTGAGAACAAACCGAGTTTATTCAACCGCTCCTCATAGCTAATGCCCTCCATACCAGGCAACATTCTGGTAAATCTCTTCTGCACCCTCTCTAAAGCCGCCACATCCTCTTTCTGCACTGTAAAACTCTTGTGACTCTATTACCTTTAGTGACTTTAGAGTCACAGAGTTTTACAGTGCAGAAAGAGGCCCTTCGGCCCATCGTGTCTGCAGCGGCCATCGAGCAACTTTTCTTCCCTCGATTTAGAGTACCCGATTTTTTTCCAATTAAGGGCAATTTTAGCGTGACCAATCCACCCACCCTGCACATCTTTTGGGTTGCGGGGGCGAGACCCACGCAGACATGGGCAGAATGTGCAAACTCCGCCCGGGTCCTCGTGCTGTGAAGCAACAGTGCTAACCACTGTGGCGACGTGCCACCCCTGGCACCTATCTATTCTAATCTCATTTCCCAGCACTTGGATCGTAGACTTGTACCCTGTGGCATTTCAAGCGCTCACCTGAATACTTCATAGAACATACAGTGCAGCAGGAGGCCATTCAGCCCATCGAATCTGCACCGACCCACTTGAGCCCTCACTTCCACCCTATCCCCGTAACCCAATAACCCCTCCTAATCTTTTTGGTCACTGAGGGCAATTTATCATGGCCAAGCCACCTAACCTGCACGTATTTGGACTGTGGGAGGAAACCGGAGCACCCGGAGGAAACCCACGCAGACACGGGGAGAACGTGCAGACTCCGCACAGACAGTGAC
Source organism: Scyliorhinus torazame (assembly GCF_047496885.1). Taxonomy (NCBI): domain Eukaryota; kingdom Metazoa; phylum Chordata; class Chondrichthyes; order Carcharhiniformes; family Scyliorhinidae; genus Scyliorhinus; species Scyliorhinus torazame. The sequence goes on from NC_092711.1 coordinate 137,408,604, forward strand.
CCAGCGGGGAATCGAACCTGGGACCCTGGAGCTGTGAAGCTCTAAATTTTTAAAATTCAATTCAGGGTACCCAATTCTTTTTTGCTAGTCCAAGGGCAGACAATACTAACGACGCCACCGTACGCTGGAAGGGAAGGGCAAATGGTGGTGGTGGGGGGAGGTGGTGGTGGTTTGGACACTGAGACTCGGCTCACCTTGATAGGCCGGGCCATGTCAGGCTTCTTCCAGCGAAGCACGATCTGTCCGGCAATGGTGACTCCGTAGAACAGGTAGTTGATGAACCCCACGTAGTTTATGAGCGTGTAGATGTCACTGGTTACCAGCATCAGCAAGGTGGAGGCACACTGGAGAACGGGGAAGGCAGGAGGACGAGGAGGAGAGCGAGGGAACGTGAGAGAGAGAAAGAGAGAGAGAGGTAAAATAAACATTGGGGTGGGGGAGTGGGGGTGGGGCTTTGGGCAAGGGGGTGGGGGTGGTGGGAGAAACAGTTTAGTCGCTGGAGGTCCAACCCGTCAACAGAGGATGAACGAGGCGAGGGAGATGCTGAGGAGCAAGCCCGAGAGGGAGTAGCAAAGCAAATAAAAATCAACTAGCGTTCTCCTCAAATTACGATTGGGTCAGATCCTTGTACCCGGGCAAGTCCCCAAACGGCTCAGGAAATATCGCTGAGCTTTAAGAGCGTACGCCAGCCTTAGTGAGTGGCTAGAGAAGGGGACGCCGCATAATAGCTGCTGGTGTGGAGCAGAGGGGACACTGCAAATGGCTGCCAGTGGGTGAAGGGGGGGGGGACACTGCAAATGGCTGTCACTTGGTGATGGAGGGGACACTGAAAACGGCTGCCGCCGGGTGATGGAGGGGACACTGAAAATGGCTGCCCCTGGGTGATGGGGGGGACACTGCAAATGGCTGCTGCTGGGTGATGGAGGGGACACTGAAAATGGCTGCTGCTGGGTGATGGAGGGGACACTGAAAATGGCTGCCCCTGGGTGATGGGGGGGACACTGCAAATGGCTGCTGCTGGGTGATGGAGGGGACACTGCAAATAATTGGCAGTCGGTGATGGATGGGACACTGAAATTGGCTGCCGGTATAGGTCAGAGGGACACTGCAAATGGCTGCTCACATGGGATGGAGATGGGCACACTACTAAAGGCTGCAAGTGCTGGATGGAGAGGGATACACTGCAAATGAAGGACTGCCAGTGAATTCATGAAGGGCACACTGCAAATGGCTGTCAGTGTGGGACTGAGAGAGGACACTGCAAATGGCCACTGGTGTGGGACTGAGTGAGGACGCTACAAAGGGCTGCTGGTGTGGGACTGAGATTGGGGGGCAAACTGCAAATGGCTGCCGGTTTGGGGACTGAGAGAGGACACTGCAAATGGCCACTGGTGTGGGACTGAGTGAGGACGCTGCAAAGGGCTGCTGGTGTGGGATTGAGAGTGGGGGGCACTCTGCAAATGGCTGCCGGTTTGGGACTGAGAGAGGACACTGCAAATGGCTGCCGGTTTGGGACTGAGAGAGGACACTGCAAATGGCTGCCGGTTTGGGACTAAGAGGGGACACTGCAAATGGCCACTGGTGTGGGACTGAGTGAGGACGCTGCAAAGGGCTGCTAGTGTGGTACTGACAGTGGGGGGCACACTGCAAATGGCTACCAGTTTGGGACTGAGAGGGGACACTGCAAATGGCTGCCAGTGTGGGGTTGAGAGAGGGGGAACGCTGCAAACGGCTGCCGGGAGGTGGAAACCTGGCCCTGCCACGTTGCTTAACATAGTTGACAGCTCTCCCTGCTTGTACATAGGGGATCAGCTCCGCCCTTGTGGTGTGGACGTGCCTTAGCCCTTTCTCCCTCACCCCTACTGCCCCACCACCTTCTCTCCTCCACTCCACAGCGGGTGTCACCCTGGGCCCGGGCAGCGTTAATGCTGGGGTGGGGGTGGGTGGGGGTAGCCCGAAGCGGAAGGATTAGCGAATCGCGCAAAGTGAGCGACAAGGCAGAGGTTACAGCAGGGGAGACAAGTTATGTGGAATTATCGAAACGGCAGACAAAACACGAGGGTGACAACTGATGGAGCCGAAACGTGAAGAGGTCACAACATTCAGGATTTCGTTTTGATAAACAGCAGCTGCAAATTATCCGTGTGTCACCAAATGGCAACAAACCTTTAAAAAAATCACAAATACTTTGCGGGGTCCATGTCCCCGAGAAAGAGACACACATCTTTGCATCATTTGTGTTTCATCGGAGATTATTTCAGGATTTTGTGATCTTTGCAAACTGATTAAATAGGAGTTTGACCACTGGGTGGGAGGCAGGGGGAAGGCCGTTTGGACACAGGCTGTGGGTGGGGGTGGGCAGGTTCGATAAACAGCAGTTTTCCCTTTGGGAAGGGCCTTATAATTGGAATTGCATAACAGAGAGCCCGGACATTGACAGTGATCATTAAGATCCAAAAGACACTGGCGGTGATTGGGAAGGATCTTTGGCAGCGAGGGGCAGGGCCCTGGGAGTGAGTGGGAGAGGGGCCGGGGAGTGAGTGGGAGAGGGCCCTGGGAGTGAGTGGGAGAGGGGCCGGGGAGTGAGTGGGAGAGGGGCCGGGGAGTGAGTGGGAGAGGGGCCGGGGAGTGAGTGGGAGAGGGGCCGGGGAGTGAGTGGGAGAGGGGCCGGGGAGTGAGTGGGAGAGGGGCCGGGGAGTGAGTGGGAGAGGGGCCGGGGAGTGAGTGGGAGAGGGGCCGGGGAGTGAGTGGGAGAGGGGCCGGGGAGTGAGTGGGAGAGGGGCCGGGGAGTGAGTGGGAGAGGGGCCGGGGAGTGAGTGGGAGAGGGGCCGGGGAGTGAGTGGGAGAGGGGCCGGGGAGTGAGTGGGAGAGGGGCCGGGGAGTGAGTGGGAGAGGGGCCGGGGAGTGAGTGGGAGAGGGGCCGGGGAGTGAGTGGGAGAGGGGCCGGGGAGTGAGTGGGAGAGGGGCCGGGGAGTGAGTGGGAGAGGGGCCGGGGAGTGAGTGGGAGAGGGGCCGGGGAGTGAGTGGGAGAGGGGCCGGGGAGTGAGTGGGAGAGGGGCCGGGGAGTGAGTGGGAGAGGGGCCGGGGAGTGAGTGGGAGAGGGGCCGGGGAGTGAGTGGGAGAGGGGCCGGGGAGTGAGTGGGAGAGGGCCCTGGGAGTGAGTGGGAGAGGGGCCGGGGAGTGAGTGGGAGAGGGGCCGGGGAGTGAGTGGGAGAGGGGCCGGGGAGTGAGTGGGAGAGGGGCCGGGGAGTGAGTGGGAGAGGGGAAGAGTGTGCATTCCCAGGATGGCACGGTGGCACAGTGGTTAGCACTGCAGCCTCACTGTGCCGAGGTCCGAGGTTTGATCCCGGCTCCGTGTGGAGTTTGCATTTTCTCCCCGTGTCTGCGTGGGTTTCGCCCCCACAACCCAAAGATGTGCAGGGTAGGTGGATTGGCCACGCTAAATCGCCCCTTCATTGGAAAGGGGAAAAAAAAACAACGCGCATTCCCTTCCTAATTATTATTCCAAGGGAACTTCCTGATGGATGTCAGAGGCTGGACAACGCAGGTGGACCGGACTGTCGAGAGTGGAAAGTGTCTGTTCAGAGAGGGTAAAATGGGGGCGGGGAAATGTCCAGGGTCAGGGGCTGACCTTTCAACCTTGGGGAGCTCTGGTGGGGTGTCACACACAAGCCCAGACAGAACGGGGTTCCCCGACGTCCCTCTGAGTGGGGGGGGGGGTGACCGGGAAGGTAGATGCCCTGGCATGGGGGGGGGGTCACCTCTCAGCTCGAGGGGTGACCGGCCTTCCGAGAGGCTGGGCCCCCAAGGCCAATTCGGAACCCATTCTCGAAACGGGGCTGCGGGGTCTGGGGCAGCCATCTTGGCCTGGGGGGGGGGGGGGGGGGGGGGGGGGGGGGGAGGAGAATCGCAGACTTGGCCGGGTGCATTAGATATGACAAAATAAAAACAAGAATCACAACACAAAAGGCAGGACTACAGTTGCCAATCAACGTTGTAACTATGGCAAATTGATTAAGATAAGTGTGAACGATGCATCAAGAAGCCTATCTTACAGTGAAGAGGAGGGCTGGTATAGGAGTACAGCGTTTAATATGAATCATGGCCAGCAGACTCGGCAGGTGCCCCTCACGAGCTCCAGCAAAAAACAACCTGAAAGGAAAGGTTCTTCATCAAATTGTGCACATCATGTGGGAGGGAGAGAGAGGGAGGGGGAGAGAGGGAGGGGGAGAGAGAGAGGGGGAGAGAGAGACGGAGAGATAGAGAGAGAGGGAGATAGAGAAAGAGGGAGATACAGAGAGAGGGAGAGAGAGCGAGGGGGAGAGAGAAAGAGGGAGAGAGAGAGGGAGGGAGAGAGAGAGGGAGGAGGAGAGGGAGGAAGAGAGTGAGGAAGAGGGAGTGAGGGGGAAAGCGGGGAACGGTGGAGAGAGACAGGCAGACAGAGGGAGGGAGACGGACAGACAGACAGAGCGAGCGAGCGGAGGGAGACGGACAGACAGACAGAGCGAGGGAGGGAGGGAGACGGGCAGACAGACAGAGCGAGGGAGGGAGACGGGCAGACAGACAGAGCGAGGGTGGGAGACGGGCAGACAGAGCGAGGGAGGGAGACGGGCAGACAGAGCGAGGGAGGGAGACGGGCAGACAGAGCGAGGGAGGGAGACGGGCAGACAGAGCGAGGGAGGGAGACGGGCAGACAGAGCGAGGGAGGGAGACGGGCAGACAGAGCGAGGGAGGGAGACGGGCAGACAGAGCGAGGGAGGGAGACGGGCAGACAGAGCGAGGGAGGGAGACGGGCAGACAGAGCGAGGGAGGGAGACGGGCAGACAGAGCGAGGGAGGGAGACGGGCAGACAGAGCGAGGGAGGGAGACGGGCAGACAGAGCGAGGGAGGGAGACGGGCAGACAGAGCGAGGGAGGGAGACGGGCAGACAGAGCGAGGGAGGGAGACGGGCAGACAGAGCGAGGGAGGGAGACGGGCAGACAGAGCGAGGGAGGGAGACGGGCAGACAGAGCGAGGGAGGGAGACGGGCAGACAGAGCGAGGGAGGGAGACGGGCAGACAGAGCGAGGGAGGGAGACGGGCAGACAGAGCGAGGGAGGGAGACGGGCAGACAGAGCGAGGGAGGGAGACGGGCAGACAGAGCGAGGGAGGGAGACGGGCAGACAGAGGGAGGGAGGGAGACGGGCAGACAGAGCGAGGGAGGGAGACGGGCAGACAGAGCGAGGGAGGGAGACGGGCAGACAGAGCGAGGGAGGGAGACGGGCAGACAGAGCGAGGGAGGGAGACGGGCAGACAGAGCGAGGGAGGGAGACGGGCAGACAGAGCGAGGGAGGGAGACGGGCAGACAGAGCGAGGGAGGGAGACGGGCAGACAGAGCGAGGGAGGGAGACGGGCAGACAGAGCGAGGGAGGGAGACGGGCAGACAGAGCGAGGGAGGGAGACGGGCAGACAGAGCGAGGGAGGGAGACGGGCAGACAGAGGGAGGGAGGGAGACGGGCAGACAGAGCGAGGGAGGGAGACGGGCAGACAGAGCGAGGGAGGGAGACGGGCAGACAGAGCGAGGGAGGGAGACGGGCAGACAGAGCGAGGGAGGGAGACGGGCAGACAGAGCGAGGGAGGGAGACGGGCAGACAGAGCGAGGGAGGGAGACGGGCAGACAGAGCGAGGGAGGGAGACGGGCAGACAGAGCGAGGGAGGGAGACGGGCAGACAGAGCGAGGGAGGGAGACGGGCAGACAGAGCGAGGGAGGGAGACGGGCAGACAGAGCGAGGGAGGGAGACGGGCAGACAGAGCGAGGGAGGGAGACGGGCAGACAGAGCGAGGGAGGGAGACGGGCAGACAGAGCGAGGGAGGGAGACAGCTAATATTGTCACCACGATTTTCGATACACTGGGAGTTTGGAGTCTCCCAGACCCGTGCCGTGCTGGTATTGCGAGTGCTGGAGAAGTCAGGGAGTGAGGGGGTGGCGTGGTGAGGGGGTGAAGCTGTGGTCTCCATCTCTGGTGTGAGGGGTGCTCAACGGGGGAGGGGTGGATTTGAGGGGGCGGGTTATCGCAGTAGGTCACGGCTGGTCACCTTTGGCACCTGGTACCCTGGTTCACCCCAGTGACAACACAGGAAAGGGGGGGGGGGGAACACCGTGAAATAAAATACAGACTAGCATCGCGCACGCACAGTCATCGCATACATGCGCTCCCTTACACAGACTGCACCTACGCGCACGACACAAAAGCCATATGTTCGTGGCAAAACAAAAAACACGCACAGAAATCCACAGGTAACTGATTGGTGACTCCGAAAAACCATTGTGGATGCAGACACACAAACATCACGCGTGTGCATACACTTAAAATCTGCACAAGCGCATTGCGCATGACACCGCAAACAGTGCACTGTCGCTCAGAGAAGCTGCAGCACATGCACAGACACACACACACAACTAAACCACAGGGACACACACACAACTAAACCACAGGGACACACACACACACAACTAAACCACAGGGACACACACACACAACTAGACCACAGGGACACACACACACAACTAGACCACAAGGACACACACACACAACTAGACCACAGGGACACACACACACAACTAGACCACAGGGACACACACACAACTAGACCACAGGGACACACACACAACTAGACCACAGGGACACACACACAACTAGACCACAGGGACACACACACAACTAGACCACAGGGACACACACACAACTAGGCCACAGGGACACACACAACTAAACCACAGTGACATACACACAACTAAACCACAGGGACACACACACAACTAAACCACAGGGACACACACACAACTAGACCACAGGGACACACACACAACTAGACCCCAGGGACACACACACAACTAAACCCCAGGGGGACACACACAACTAAACCCCAGGGACACACACACAACTAAACCACAGGGACACAAACACAACTAAACCACAGGGACACAAACACAACTAAACCCCAGGGACACAAACACAACTAAACCCCAGGGACACACACACAACTAGACCACAGGGACACACACACAACTAGACCACAGGGACACACACACAACTAAACCCCAGGGACACACACACAACTAAACCCCAGGGACACACACACAACTAAACCACAGGGACACAAACACAACTAGACCACAGGGACACACACACAACTAGACCACAGGGACACACACACAACTAGACCACAGGGACACACACACAACTAGACCACAGGGACACACACACAACTAAACCACAGGGACACACACACAACTAAACCACAGGGACACACACACAACTAAACCACAGGGACACACACACCTAAACCACAGGGACACACACACAACTAAACCACAGGGACACACACACAACTAAACCACAGGGACACACACACAACTAGACCACAGGGACACACACACAACTAGACCACAGGGACACACACACAACTAGACCACAGGGACACACACACAACTAGACCACAGGGACACACACACAACTAGACCACAGGGACACACACACAACTAGACCACAGGGTCACACACAACTAAACCACAGTGACATACACACAACTAAACCACAGGGACACACACACAACTAAACCACAGGGACACACACACAACTAGACCACAGGGACACACACACAACTAGACCACAGGGACACACACACAACTAGACCACAGGCACCAACACACAACTAGACCACAGGGGGGGACACACAACTAAACCCCAGGGGGACACACACAACTAAACCCCAGGGACACACACACAACTAAACCACAGGGACACAAACACAACTAAACCACAGGGACACAAACACAACTAAACCCCAGGGACACACACAACTAAACCCCAGGGACACACACAACTAAACCCCAGGGACACACACAACTAAACCCCAGGGACACACACACAACTAAACCACAGGGACGCATACACAACTAAACCACAGGGACACACACACAACTAGACCACAGGGACACACACACAACTAGACCACAGGGACACACACACAACTAGACCACAGGGACACACACACAACTAGACCACAGGGACACACACACAACTAGACCACAGGGACACACACACAACTAGACCACAGGGACACACACACAACTAGACCACAGGGTCACACACAACTAAACCACAGTGACATACACACAACTAAACCACAGGGACACACACACAACTAAACCACAGGGACACACACACAACTAAACCACAGGGACACACACACAACTAGACCACAGGGACACACACACAACTAGACCACAGGGACACACACACAACTAGACCACAGGCACCAACACACAATTAGACCACAGGGGGACACACACAACTAAACCCCAGGGGGACACACACAACTAAACCCCAGGGACACACACACAACTAAACCACAGGGACACAAACACAACTAAACCACAGGGACACAAACACAACTAAACCCCAGGGACACACACAACTAAACCCCAGGGACACACACAACTAAACCCCAGGGACACACACACAACTAAACCACAGGGACGCATACACAACTAAACCACAGGGACATACACAACTAAACCACAGGGACACAAACACAACTAAACCACAGGGACACACACACAACTAGACCACAGGGACACACACACAACTAAATCACAGGGACACACACAATACTAGACCACAGGGACACACACACAACTAGACCACAGGGACACAAACACAACTAAACCACAGGGACGCATACACAACTAAACCACAGGGACACAAACACAACTAAACCACAGGGACACACACACAACTAAACCACAGGGACGCACACACAACTAAATCACAGGGACACACACACAACTAAACCACAGGGACACACACACAACTAAACCACAGGGACACACACACAACTAGACCACAGGGACACACACACAACTAGACCACAGGGACACACACACAACTAGACCACAGGCACCAACACACAATTAGACCACAGGGGGACACACACAACTAAACCCCAGGGGGACACACACAACTAAACCCCAGGGACACACACACAACTAAACCACAGGGACACAAACACAACTAAACCACAGGGACACAAACACAACTAAACCCCAGGGACACACACAACTAAACCCCAGGGACACACACAACTAAACCCCAGGGACACACACACAACTAAACCACAGGGACGCATACACAACTAAACCACAGGGACATACACAACTAAACCACAGGGACACAAACACAACTAAACCACAGGGACACACACACAACTAGACCACAGGGACACACACACAACTAAATCACAGGGACACACACAATACTAGACCACAGGGACACACACACAACTAGACCACAGGGACACAAACACAACTAAACCACAGGGACGCATACACAACTAAACCACAGGGACACAAACACAACTAAACCACAGGGACACACACACAACTAAACCACAGGGACGCACACACAACTAAATCACAGGGACACACACACAACTAGACCACAGGGACACACACACAACTAGACCACAGGGACACACACACAACTAGACCACAGGGACACAAACACCGCCTCGTCCGCTAACAAACCCATGTCCAATCTCCATTGTGGGTGCTGGAAGCTCTCCACTGACCTGTAGTTCCACCCGGTGTGGGGCATGATCCGAAATAGTGATGGCCGAGTACCCAGTGTCCACCACCCCCGCCAGTAAATCCCTGCTCAAAATGAACCCCCCCCCCGCTCCATGAATCCCATCAGTTCCTTCGCCATTGCTGGCACCCTCCCCATTTTCGAACGACCGGCCCAGGCCGGGGTCGATGACCGTATTAAAATCCCCTCCCATCACCAACTTGTGCGAGCCCAGGTCAGGTATCTTCCCCAGCACCCTCTTTATAAATTCTACATCGTCCCAGTTCGGCGCATGCACGTTGACCAAGACTACCTTCCTCCCCTCCAGCTTACCGCTCACCATGGCGTAATGGTCCCCCCCCGTCCGAGACTATACTGCCCACCTGGAATTGCACCAGGTTATTGATTTAAATCGCCACCCCTCTAGTCTTGGTGTCCAGCCCCGAGTGAAAGACCTGACTGACCCAACCCTTCCTTAGCCTGACTTGATCCGCTACTTTCAGGTGTGTCTCCTGCAACATTACCACGTTCGCCTTCAGATGCTCGAACACACGTGCCCTCTTGACCGGCCCATTCAACCCTCTAACATTCCAGGTGATCAGCCCAGTTGGGGGGGGCACCGTGCCCCCCTCACCCCTCCGCCGATCAGCCATCCCCTTTCCTGGGTCCGCCACCAGCCCATGCGCCGCGTCTCCATCAGCCCGCCTCCTGGCAGCCCCCACCCCCGACCTCCTCTCTGTCCCGAAACTCAAGTCGTCCCCCCCCCCCCAGCAATACCACTTTGTAACCTAACCCCTGCCATATATTAATCATATGCACACGCCCCACTGTGCTTCCGTAGACTAGCTCACCCAGCTAGCCTGGTGGCCCTCGCCTCCGGCGCCAAGAAGTCTCCCACCTATTGTTCACCCACTACCCCCCCCCCGCCCATCGAAACCACTTCCCTCATCAAACCGACCCCAAACAATCTCCCAATTACCATAGGAGACAACCCAAAACGAAAACCCACTAAGAACCCCCCCAATAGTGCAAATCAAAGTAATACAAAGTAAAAAGCCCCCACCAGCCACCCCCAACAAAACACCAAAAACCCCTAGAAACCGAATAACTTTTACTTCCCCCACCTTCATCCAAACTTAAAAGCAGAAGAAAAACGACAATCAAAACATATACACATCACTCAGAAAAGTTACAGCTTGAAACCAAAAAGTTCTCAGTTCTGCGCCAGCCCCTTCTTCTTGGCAAAGTCCATCGCTTCTTCGGGCGACTCGAAATAATGGTGCTGGTCCTCGTGCGTAACCCAAAGACGTGCCGGGTAAAGCAGCCCAAATTTCACCTTCTTAAACAGGATCTCCTTCACTTGCTTGAAGCCTGCCCTCCTTCTGGCCACATCCACGCTCAGGTCCTGATAGACACGCAATAAGCTATTGTCCCATTTGCAGCTCCGCGTACGCTTGACCCACTGAAGAACACACTCCTTGTCCAGACATCTGTGGAACCGGACCACCATCGCCCTTAGGGAGGTCCCCCGGCCGTGGCTTCCTCGCCATCGCCCTGTGCGCCCTGTCCACCTCCAGTGGTCGGGGAAAAGCCCCCTCCCCCAGAAGCTTCTGAAACATATTCGTCAGAAACGTGCCAGCATCAGCCCCCTCAGGGAGACAATTCTTACGTTCTGCTGGTGAGCTCTATTCTCCAGATCTTCCACCTTCTCCAGCAGCCTCTTTTGCTGATCCTTCAGCATCCCCACCTCCAACCCAACCCCCGTTTGATGCTCCTCCTGGTCCGCCCGCGCTTTCTCCAGCTTCTGAATCGTCCGATCCTGGGCATCCAGCCTGCGCTCCAGCCGATCGATCGACTCCTTTATCGGGTCAAGACAGTCCCGTTTCTGTCTGGCAAAGCCCTCCTGGATGACCTGCATCAGCTCCTCTGTCGATGGCTGGGCCGTCGCAGCAGGGGTCCGAACATCAGCTATGTTGTCTTCAGCTGCCACCTCCACCCAGCCCTTGCTTATTTTTTTATTTCTTCCTTTTCGGTCCCTTGGGGTTCTCTGTTCCATCCACCACTGTGTGGATCCAGAGCCTAAACGTCTGCGCCTTCAAAGCCAGTGCTCAAAACCGCAAAAAGTCGGGGGAAAAGGTCCAAAAGTCCGGCCAGAGCGGGAGCCACCAAATGTGCGACTTACTCCCTCATAGCCGCCACTGGAAGTGAAACGAAAATCGCTTAGTGTCACAAGTAGGCTTCAAATGTAGTTACTGTGAAAAGCCCCTAGTCGCCACATTCCGGCGCCTGTTCGGGGAGGCTGGTACGGGAATTGAACCGTGCTGCTGGCCTGCCTTGGCCTGCTTTAAAAGCCAGCGATTTAGCCCAGTGTGCTAAACCAGCCCCAGTCAAGCATTCTCAAGAGATCTCTCTTTCTCAAAGTGGAGTTTCCATGACATCTCTGGACAGCGAGAAGTTCCGCATCTGCTAACTGTGTTTAAAAGTGGATTGAGATCGGAGATGGTTTTGTTGTTTGAGTGGGAATAAAGTTAGCAGTTGAGGGTTGCTGGGTCACCGCATTGATTCCCATTGTTTAACTGGTAATTGTAAACTACTGTCCTGCATGATGTTAAAGATATTTTAATACAGTGTCAGTAATAGATTGTTTAAATATATCGTATACCTATTTTACGTGAAATCACTCCTGCAGCGAGGTATCCTTTCCTCGCAAAAACAACACATGCAGTCACCGTGCGCACATATAAATCGCACGTGCGCCGCACATGAAGAGCACACTCAGACACTACACACATTGCACACACATGGACCCTGCGCACACACAGATCAACTGCACTCGCAGACACCACGCACACACGTAAACTACACGCGCGCACACAGGCAATCCCTGAGTAATGGACAGGATCCAGGCTCATGAAACACGGCTGCGAACCAATAACCTCTGACATGGGGTCACGGCCCTAATGTTGTCCAATTGTCCGTGGGACCGTGCCACACGCCCAATGCAAAAAAGACTAGAGGGGGAAAATTCCGGAAATCCAGCCGGAAAATCAGATTAACTGCAAGGGGGGCGGTAACTTGGTCGCCACCACACTCGCTTCCGTTGTGGAGTTTGGGAGCGTTCCGTGCCAGGCTTGGTTTGATATTTGGGCAGTCGATGGGGAACAGGAAACATGACATTCGCAACCCGACCACCCCTCCTCACCCACAACCCTGATTGCCAAAAGTCAGACGAACGGACCTTGAGGAGGTGAAGAGGGAGCCGTTAACTCCTCCGAAGGTCGACAGTGCAACAGAAATAGGCATAATCCAGGACATCACTCCCAACAGCTTCTCCCCGAAGGTCTGAAAAGAGAGACAGAGAGAGAAGGATTAACTAGGATTGTAGAACGAGGACCGGTACAGCACAGGGTTAGATACAGGGTAAAGCTCCCTCTACACTGTCCCCATCAAACACTCCCAGGACAGGTACAGCACGGGGTTAGATACAGAGTAAAGCTCCCTCTACTCTGTCCCCATCAAACACTCCCAGGACAGGTACAGCACGGGGTTAGATACAGAGTAAAGCTCCCTCTACTCTGTCCCCATCAAACACTCCCAGGACAGGTACAGCACGGGGTTAGATACAGGGTAAAGCTCCCTCTACACTGTCCCCATCAAACACTCCCAGCACAGGTACAGCACGGGGTTAGATACAGAGTAAAGCTCCCTCTACACTGTCCCCATCCAACAATCCCAGACCAGATACAGCACGGGGTTAGATACAGAGTAAAGCTCCCTCTACACTGTCCCCATCAAACACTCCCAGGACAGGTACAGCACGGGGTTAGATACAGAGTAAAGCTCCCTCTACACTGTCCCCATCAAACACTCCCAGGACAGGTACAGCACGGGGTTAGATACAGAGTAGAGCTCCCTCTACACTGTCCCCCATCAAACACTCCCAGGACAGGTACAGCACGGGGGTTAGATACAGAGTAAAGCTCCCTCTACACTGTCCCCATCAAACACTCCCAGGACAGGTACAGCACGGGGTTAGATACAGAGTAAAGCTCCATCTACACTGTCCCCATCAAACACTCCCAGGACAGGTACAGCATGGGGTTAGATACAGAGTAAAGCTCCCTCTACACTGTCCCGATCAAACACTCCCAGGACAGGTACAGCACGGGGTTAGATACAGAGTAAAGCTCCCTCTGCACTGTCCCCATCAAACACTCCCAGGACAGGTACAGCACAGGGTTAGATACAGGGGTAAAGCTCCCTCTACACTGTCCCCATCAAACACTCCCAGGACAGGTACAGCACGGGGTTAGATACAGAGTAAAGCTCCCTCTACACTGTCCCAATCAAACACTCCCAGGACAGGCACAGCACAGGGTTAGATACAGGGTAAAGCTCCCTCTACACTGTCCCCATCAAACACTCCCAGGACAGGTACAGCACGGGGTTAGATACAGAGTAAAGCTCCCTCTACACTGTCCCCATCAAACACTCCCAGGACAGGGACAGCACGGGGTTAGATACAGAGTAAAGCTCCCTCTACACTGTCCCCATCAAACACTCCCAGGACAGGTACAGCATGGGGTTAGATACAGAGTAAAGTTCTCTCTACACTGCCCCATCAAACACTCCCAGGACAGGTACAGCATGGGGTTAGATACAGAGTAAAGCTCCCTCTACACTGTCCCCATCAAACACTCCCAGGACAGGTACAGCATGGGGTTAGATACAGAGTAAAGCTCGCTCTACACTGCCCCATCAAACACTCCCAGGGCAGGTACAGCATGGGGTTAGATACAGAGTAAAGCTCCCTCTACACTGTCCCCATCAAACACTCCCAGGACAGGTACAGCACGGTGTTAGATACAGAGTAAAGCACCCTCAACACTGTCCCCATCAAACACTCCCAGGACAGGTACAGCACGGAGTTAGATACAGAGTAAAGCTCCCTCTACACTGTCACCATCAAATACTCCCAGGACAGGTACAGCACGGGGTTAGATACAGAGTAAAGCTCCCTCTACAGTGTCCCCAACTAACACTCCCAGGACAGGTACAGCACGGGGTTAGATACAGAGTAAAGCTCCCTCTACACTGTCCCCATCAAACACTCCCAGGACAGGTACAGCACGGGGTTAGATACAGAGTAAAGCTCCCTCTACACTGTCCCCATCAAACACTCCCAGGACAGGTACAGCACGGAGTTAGATACAGAGTAAAGCTCCCTCTACACTGTCCCCATCAAACACTCCCAGGACAGGTACAGCACGGGGTTAGATACAGAGTAAAGCTCCCTCTACACTGTCCCCAACTAACACTCCCAGGACAGGTACAGCACGGGGTTAGATACAGAGTAAAGCTCCCTCTACACTGTCCCCATCAAACACTCCCAGGACAGGTACAGCACGGGGTTAGATACAGAGTAAAGCTCCCTCTACACTGTCCCCATCAAACACTCCCAGGACAGGTACAGCACGGGGTTAGATACAGAGTAAAGCTCCCTCTACACTGTCCCCATCAAACACTCCCAGGACAGATACAGCACGGAGTTAGATACAGAGTAAAGCTCCCTCTACACTGTCCCCATCAAACACTCCCAGGACAGGTACAGCACGGGGTTAGATACAGAGTAAAGCTCCCTCTACACTGTCCCCATCAAACACTCCCAGGACAGGTACAGCACGGAGTTAGATACAGAGTAAAGCTCCCTCTACACTGTCCCCATCAAACACTCCCAGGACAGGTACAGCACGGGGTTAGATACAGAGTAAAGCTCCCTCTACACTGTCCCCATCAAACACTCCCAGGACAGGTACAGCACGGGGTTAGATACAGAGTAAAGCTCCCTCTACACTGTCCCCATCAAACACTCCCAGGACAGGTACAGCACGGGGTTAGATACAGAGTAAAGCTCCCTCCACACTGTCCCCATCAAACACTCCCAGGACAGGTACAGCACGGGGTTAGATACAGAGTAAAGCTCCCTCTACACTTTCCGCATCAAACACTCCCAGGACAGGTACAGCACGGGGTTAGATACAGAGTAAAGCTCCCTCTACACTGTCCCCATCAAACAGTCCCAGGACAGGTACAGCACGGGGTTAGATACAGAGTAAAGCTCCCTCCACACTGTCCCCATCAAACACTCCCAGGACAGGTACAGCACGGGGTTAGATACAGAGTAAAGCTCCCTCTACACTGTCCCCAACTAACACTCCCAGGACAGGTACAGCACGGGGTTAGATACAGAGTAAAGCTCCCTCTACACTGTCCCCATCAAACACTCCCAGGACAGGTACAGCACGGGGTTAGATACAGAGTAAAGCTCCCTCTACACTGTCCCCATCAAACACTCCCAGGACAGGTACAGCACGGGGTTAGATACAGAGTAAAGCTCCCTCTACACTGTCCCCATCAAACACTCCCAGGACAGGTACAGCACGGGGTTAGATACAGAGTAAAGCTCCCTCTACACTGTCCCCATCAAACACTCCCAGGACAGGTACAGCACGGGGTTAGATACAGAGTAAAGCTCCCTCTACACTGTCCCCATCAAACACTCCCAGGACAGGTACAGCACGGAGTTAGATACAGAGTAAAGCTCCCTCTACACTGTCCCCATCAAACACTCCCAGGACAGGTACAGCACGGGGTTAGATACAGAG
Source organism: Scyliorhinus torazame (assembly GCF_047496885.1). Classification (NCBI taxonomy): domain Eukaryota; kingdom Metazoa; phylum Chordata; class Chondrichthyes; order Carcharhiniformes; family Scyliorhinidae; genus Scyliorhinus; species Scyliorhinus torazame. The sequence continues at coordinate 137,424,876 of NC_092711.1, forward strand.
TAAAGCTCCCTCTACACTGTCCCCAACTAACACTCCCAGGACAGGTACAGCACGGGGTTAGATACAGAGTAAAGCTCCCTCTACACTGTCCCCATCAAACACTCCCAGGACAGGTACAGCACGGGGTTAGATACAGAGTAAAGCTCCCTCTACACTGTCCCCATCAAACACTCCCAGGACAGGTACAGCACGGGGTTAGATACAGAGTAAAGCTCCCTCTACACTGTCCCCATCAAACACTCCCAGGACAGATACAGCACGGAGTTAGATACAGAGTAAAGCTCCCTCTACACTGTCCCCATCAAACACTCCCAGGACAGGTACAGCACGGGGTTAGATACAGAGTAAAGCTCCCTCTACACTGTCCCCATCAAACACTCCCAGGACAGGTACAGCACGGAGTTAGATACAGAGTAAAGCTCCCTCTACACTGTCCCCATCAAACACTCCCAGGACAGGTACAGCACGGGGTTAGATACAGAGTAAAGCTCCCTCTACACTGTCCCCATCAAACACTCCCAGGACAGGTACAGCACGGGGTTAGATACAGAGTAAAGCTCCCTCTACACTGTCCCCATCAAACACTCCCAGGACAGGTACAGCACGGGGTTAGATACAGAGTAAAGCTCCCTCCACACTGTCCCCATCAAACACTCCCAGGACAGGTACAGCACGGGGTTAGATACAGAGTAAAGCTCCCTCTACACTTTCCGCATCAAACACTCCCAGGACAGGTACAGCACGGGGTTAGATACAGAGTAAAGCTCCCTCTACACTGTCCCCATCAAACAGTCCCAGGACAGGTACAGCACGGGGTTAGATACAGAGTAAAGCTCCCTCCACACTGTCCCCATCAAACACTCCCAGGACAGGTACAGCACGGGGTTAGATACAGAGTAAAGCTCCCTCTACACTGTCCCCAACTAACACTCCCAGGACAGGTACAGCACGGGGTTAGATACAGAGTAAAGCTCCCTCTACACTGTCCCCATCAAACACTCCCAGGACAGGTACAGCACGGGGTTAGATACAGAGTAAAGCTCCCTCTACACTGTCCCCATCAAACACTCCCAGGACAGGTACAGCACGGGGTTAGATACAGAGTAAAGCTCCCTCTACACTGTCCCCATCAAACACTCCCAGGACAGGTACAGCACGGAGTTAGATACAGAGTAAAGCTCCCTCTACACTGTCCCCATCAAACACTCCCAGGACAGGTACAGCACGGGGTTAGATACAGAGTAAAGCTCCCTCTACACTGTCCCCATCAAACACTCCCAGGACAGGTACAGCACGGAGTTAGATACAGAGTAAAGCTCCCTCTACACTGTCCCCATCAAACACTCCCAGGACAGGTACAGCACGGGGTTAGATACAGAGTAAAGCTCCCTCTACACTGTCCCCATCAAACACTCCCAGGACAGGTACAGCACGGGGTTAGATACAGAGTAAAGCTCCCTCTACACTGTCCCCATCAAACACTCCCAGGACAGGTACAGCACGGGGTTAGATACAGAGTAAAGCTCCCTCCACACTGTCCCCATCAAACACTCCCAGGACAGGTACAGCACGGGGTTAGATACAGAGTAAAGCTCCCTCTACACTTTCCGCATCAAACACTCCCAGGACAGGTACAGCACGGGGTTAGATACAGAGTAAAGCTCCCTCTACACTGTCCCCATCAAACAGTCCCAGGACAGGTACAGCACGGGGTTAGATACAGAGTAAAGCTCCCTCCACACTGTCCCCATCAAACACTCCCAGGACAGGTACAGCACGGGGTTAGATACAGAGTAAAGCTCCCTCTACACTTTCCCCATCAAACACTCCCAGGACAGGTACAGCACGGGGTTAGATACAGAGTAAAGCTCCCTCTACACTGTCCCCAACTAACACTCCCAGGACAGGCACAGCACTGGGTTAGATACAGAGTAAAGCTCCCTCTACACTTTCCCCATCAAACACTCCAGGACAGGTACAGCACGGGGTTAGATACAGAGTAAAGCTCCCTCTACACTGTCCCCAACTAACACTCCCAGGACAGGCACAGCACTGGGTTAGATACAGAGTAAAGCTCCCTCTACACTTTCCCCATCAAACACTCCCAGGACAGGCACAGCACGGGGTTAGATACAGAGTAAAGCTCCCTCTACACTTTCCCCATCAAACACTCCCAGGACAGGTACATCACGGGGTTAGATACAGAGTAAAGCTCCCTCTACACTGTCCCCATCAAACACTCCCAGGACAGGTACAGCACGGGGTTAGATACAGAGTAAAGCTCCCTCTACACTGTCCCCATCAAACACTCCCAGGACAGGTACAGCACGGGGTTAGATACAGAGTAAAGCTCCCTCTACACTGTCCCCATCACACACTCCCAGGAAAGGGACAGCACGGGGTGATGTTTTGTGCCTGTGTTGCAGACCCTGAGCAAAGTTGGAGCCAGGTAATTGGTGTCCTTACCACAGCCACTGCATTGCTCTCCAGCAGCTCCATGGGGGACATGGCCGTCACATAGGCAATGTTCGCAAACACGTAGACGAAGGTTACCAGCGGGATGGAGATGAAGATCGCTCGAGGAAGATTCCTGCAGTGTAGTAGAGGGGGTGAGGGGAGGGGAAGAGAAACATAGTGAGTGCGTGTCGGGAAGGACCTGCATGAACAAGCAGGCAGCGTAGTGGTAGGGGTGAAGCGAGACAGATGTTGGGAGAGACAGAAGGCAGGGATAAAGAGAGCGAGAACTCAGGCAGCATGGTGGAGCAGTGGGTTAGCACTGCTGCCTCACGGCGATGAGGTCCCAGGTTCGGTTCCGGCCCCGGGTCACTGTCTGTGTCGAGTTTGCACATTCTCCCCGTGTCTGCGTGGGTCTCACCCCCACAATCCAAAGATGTGCTGGGTAGGTGGATTGGCAAGGCTAAATAATAGTAATTGTCACAAGTAGGCTTCAAATGGAAGTTACTGTGAAAAGCCCCCAGTCGCCACATTCCGGCGCCTGTTCGGGGAGGCTGGTAGGCGAATTGAACCGTGCTGCTGGCATTGTTCTGCATCACAAACCAGCTGTTTAGTCCACTGTGCTAAACCAGCCCTTTAAATTGCCCCTTAATGGGAAAAAAAAGAATTGGGTACTCCAAATTTAAATAAAAAGAGAAGGGGCCCATTTTCACCCCCATGATATGCTACACACATATGCACCTCTTGATATTTTAATTCATTCACGGGGGATGTGGGTGTCGCTGGCCGGGCCCAGTATTTATTGCCCATCCCTAGTTGCCCCTTGAGAAGGTGGTGGGTGAGCCGCCTTCTTGAACCGGCTGCAGTCCCTGTGTGGTGTGGGTAACACCCACAGTGCTGTCAGGGAGGGAGGTCCAGGATTGTGACCCGGCGACAGTGAAGGAACGGCCGATATATTCCCCAGTCAGGATGGTGAGTGTGGGGCTCGGAGGGGAACCTGCAGGTGGTGGAGTTCCCCATGTGTCTGCTGCCCCTTGTCCTTCTAGATGGTAGAGGTGGTGGGTTTGGAAGGTGCTGTCGAAGGAGCCTTGGTGAGTCGCTGCGGTGCATCTTGTAGATGGTACACACGCTGCTGTCACTGTGCGTCAGTGGTGGAGGGAGCGAATGTTTGTGGATGGGGTGCCGATCAAAGCGGGGCTGCTTTGTCCTGGATGGTGTCGAGTTTCTCGAGTGGGTCGGAGCCGCACTCATCCAGGCAAGTGGAGAGTATCCCATGACACTCCTGACTTGTACCTTGTCGATGGCGGACAGGCTTTGGGGGGGGGAGTCAGGAGGCGAGTTACTCACCACAGGACCCCCAGCCTCTGACCTGCTCTTGTAGCCGCAGTATGTATATGGCTGGTCTGGTTCAGTTTCTGGTCACTGTTAAGGCCCCACCCCCACCACCCAGAATGTTGACCCTCCCCCCTGTGTTTCTTTACCTGTACGGGTCAACCAGCTCCTCTGTCACATAGTTGAGAAAGTTCCAGCCACCATAGGCGAACGAGCCCTGTAGGAAGGCCAGGGCTACCAGGCCGATCTCCGGCTCCTGCCACGTCTGGAAGGCGTTCTTGGGTTCCAGCCAGTAATAATGACCTGCAGCGGAAACAGAAAGACGTCAAGAGCGAGAGGAGGGGTTAGGGGGGTGCCCATGATCAGAGAAAGTAAAGGGTGGGTATCATAGCTTTTACAGTGCAGAAGGAGGCCATTCGGCCCATCGAGTCTCCAGCCCTTGGAAAGAGCACCCTGCCTAAGTCCACACCTCTGCCCTACCCCCACACCTCCATCCTATTCCCCCATAACCCAACCATTTTTTGACACTAAGGGCAATTTATCATGGCCAATCCACCTAACCCGCTCGTCTTTGGACTGTGGGAGGCAACCGGAGCACCCGGAGGAAACCCACGCAGACACGGGGAGAACGTGCAGACTCCGCACAGACAGTGACCCAAGCCGGAATCGAACCCGGGACTCTGGAGCTGTGAAGCAACCGTGCTAACCACTGTGCTCCCACGCTGCCCTACACGGGTAAAGACCATATGAGTGGCACAGTTGTTAACATCGCTGCCTCACAGCTCCAGGGACTCGGGTTCAATTCCGGCCTCAGCTGACGTCTGGAGTCTGCATGTTCTGCCAGTGTCTGCGTGGGTTTCCCTCTGGTTTCCCCCACAGTCCGAAGACGTGCAGGTTACTTAAAAAAATTTTAATGATAGAAATTTAGAGGACCCAATTCTTTTTTTTTCGAATTAAGGGGCAATTTAGCGTGGCCAGTCCACCTACCCTGCACATCTTTGGGTTGTGGGGGCGAAACCCACGCAGACACGGGGAGAATGTGCAAATTCCACACGGACAGTGACCCGGGGCCAGGATTGAACCCGGGTCCACAGCACCGTGAGGCAGCAGTGCTAACCCACTGCGCCACCGTGCCGCCTAAAGATGTGCAGGTTAGGTGGATTGGCCATGCTAAATTTCTCTCTATCATCCAAAAAGGATCGGTGGGGTTACTGGGTTAGGGGGGAGGCACGTGAGCTTAGGTAGGATGTTCTTTTCCCCCAGTTCTAGATTCTCCCTCTCAGATACCAGTCCAAGTCAGACTTGGCAGTCACGGGACGAGCACATAGGAAAGTGAGGGAGGGGAGGGAGTGGTGGAGACTCACACGAGGCGGATTTCAAGCGGCTTAGTGGCCGGCTGGATCAGCTCAGCCTGACACGCTGCAAGGTGTCGGGACGCAAGGCTGCCAACAGTACAGCAGCAGGGCAGGCAGCCAGAGTTCTAATATTCCCGGGCCTGGAGCATCCTAGAATTCCCAGACTTGGAGAATCATACAATCTCTGGACCTGGAAACCTGGAAAATCACAAGGTTCCAAGGCCTGCAGTATCCTAGAATTCCCGGATTTGGGAAATCCTACAATCCCTGGACATCACGAGGTCCCCGGGCCTTGAATCTCTGGGCTTGCAGGATCTTTAGATTCCCGGGTCTGTAGGATCCCGAGATTCTCGACCCTGAGATTCCTGGTCCTGGAGGACCCCCGAGATTCCCAGGCCTGGAGGGTCCCGAGATTCCTGGGCCTGGAGGATTCCCAGATTCCTGGGCCTAGTCATTTTCGCTCCTGCCCCCGTTCCATGGTAGGGCGAATCGTCCTCACATGATGCTGAGCGATGGGACACCTCCCCCTCCCCCAGGCCATTCCACCCACATCTCTCACGACCTCTGGATTAGATCCTGGTTTTCCCAGGTGAACCGCTGACCTCTGCTGCCCAGGGCATTGTGGCTGAGACTCAGCAAACTCTCAGTTTGAAGCCTGGTTGCCATGGTGACTCAGGCATTTGCCCAACGGTGATTTTCAGCTGAACAAATGTTCCGGCCGATTTAGCCCAGTCAGAGAAGTGGAGACCAAGGGGAGGGGGGAAGGAGGTGAGAGTGAGAGAGAGAGAGAGAGAGAGAAAGAGAGAGCCCGAGGAGGGAAGAGAAAAGGGAGAGAGAGAGACCAAGGGAGAGAAGATAAGAGAGAGCATTAGAGGGAGAGGGAGAGAGAGAGACACACACACACACACAAAGAGAGCGAGGGAGGAGAGAAATAGGGGGAGGGGGAGAAAGAGGGTGAGGGGCAGAGGGAGAGAGAGGGGGCAGGGGGAGGGAGAGGGGCAAGAGGGAGGGAGAGGGGCAAGAGGGAGGGAGAGGGGGAGAGAGAGGGGGAGGGGAGAGAGAAGGGGAGGGGGAGAGAGAAGGGGAGGGGGAGAGAGAAGGGGAGGGGGAGAGAGAGGGGGGAGGGGGATGGGGAGAGAGAGGGGGAAGGGGAGAGAGAGGGTGAGAGAGAGGGTGAGAGAGAGGGTGAGAGAGAGGGGGGGGGGAGAGAGGGGGGGGAGAGAGGGGGGGGAGAGAGGGGGGAGAGAGAGGGGGGAGAGAGGGGGGGGAGAGAGGGGGGGGAGAGAGGGGGGGGAGAGAGGGGGGGAGAGAGGGGGGGAGAGAGTGGGGGGAGAGAGTGGGGGGAGAGAGTGGGGGGAGAGAGTGGGGGGAGAGAGTGGGGGAGAGGGGGGGGAGAGGGGGGGGAAGAGAGAGGGGGGGGAGAGGGGGGGGAAGAGAGGAGGGGAAGAGAGGGGGGGGAAGAGAGGGGGGGGGGGAAGAGAGGGGGGGAGGGGGGAGAGAGGGAGGGAGAGGGGGGAGGGGGGGAAGAGAGAGGGGAGAGAGGGGGGAGAGGGGGATGGGTAGAGAGAGGGGGAAGGGGATGGGTAGAGAGAGGGGGAAGGGGATGGGTAGAGAGAGGGGGAAGGGGAATGGGAGAGAGAGGGGGGAGGGGAGAGAGGGGGGAGGGGGAGAGAGAGGGGGGAGGGGAGAGAGAGGGGGGAGGGGAGAGAGGGGGGAGGGGGAGAGAGAGGGGGAGGGGGAGAGAGAGGGGGAGGGGGAGAGAGAGGGGGGAGGGGGAGAGAGAGGGGGAGGGGGAGAGAGAGGGGGAGGGGGAGAGAGAGGGGGGAGGGGGAGAGAGAGGGGGGGAGGTGGAGAGAGAGGGGGGAGGTGGAGAGAGAGGGGGGAGGTGGAGAGAGGGGGGAGGGGGAGAGAGAGGGGGAGGGGGAGAGAGAGGGGGGAGGGGGAGAGAGGGGGGGAGAGAGAGGGGGAGGGGGAGAGAGAGGGGGAGGGGGAGAGAGAGGGGGAGGGGGAGAGAGAGGGGGGAGGGGGAGAGAGAGGGGGGGAGGTGGAGAGAGAGGGGGGAGGTGGAGAGAGGGGGAGGTGGAGAGAGAGGGGGAGGTGGAGAGAGAGGGGGGAGGTGGAGAGAGAGGGGGGAGGTGGAGAGAGAGGGGGGAGGTGGAGAGAGAGGGGGGAGGTGGAGAGAGAGGGGGGAGGTGGAGAGAGAGGGGGAGGTGGAGAGAGAGGGGGAGGTGGAGAGAGAGGGGGAAGGGGAGAGAGAGGGTGAGAGAGAGGGTGAGAGAGAGGGTGAGAGAGAGGGGAGAGAGAGGGGGAGAGTGGGGGAGAGAGAGGGGGAGAGAGAGGGGGAGAGAGAGGGGGGGAGAGGGGGAGAGAGAGGGGGGAAAAGAGGGGGGGGAAAAGAGGGGGGGAAAAGAGGGGGGGGAAAGAGGGGGGGGAAAAGAGGGGGGAGAGAGGGGGGAGAGAGGGGGGAGAGAGGGGGGAGAGAGAGGGGGGAGAGAGAGGGGGTGAGAGAGGGGGAGAGAGAGGGGGAGAGAGAGGGGGGAGTGAGAGGGGGGAGAGGGGGAGAGAGGAGGGGAGAGAGGGGGGGAGAGAGTGGGGGAGTGAGAGGGGGGGAGAGAGGGGGGGAGAGAGGGGGGGAGAGGGGGGGGGGGGAGAGGGGGGGGGGAGAGAGGGGGGGAGAGAGGGGGGGGTAGAGGGGGGAGAGAGGGGGTGAGAGGGGGGAGAGGGGGGAGAGGGGGGGGAAGAGTGAGGGGTGGGGGAGTGAGGGACGGGGTAGAGAGGGGGTAGGGGTGGGGGAGGGAGAGGGGGAGGGGGAGGGTGAGGGGGGAGGGGGAGAGAGATGGGGAGGGGGTGTGTGAGGGGGGTGGGGGAGTGAGAGGGGGGGAGGGGGGAGAGAGTGGGGGGGAGGGGGAGTGTGAGGGGGGAGGGGGAGAGAGAGGGGGGTGGGGGTGAGTGAGGGGGGGAGGGGGAGTGAGAGGGGGGGGGGGAGAGAGAGGGGGGGAGGGGGAGTGAGAGGGGGGGGAGGGGGGATGAGAGAGGGGGGAGGGGGTGAGAGAGGGGGGAGGGGGAGAGAGAGGGGGGAGGGGGAGTGAGAGGGGGGAGGGGGGGAGAGAGAGGGGGAGGGGGTGAGAGGGGAGAGAGAGGGGGGGAGAGGGGGACGGTAGAGAGGGGGAAGGGGAGGGGGGAGAGAGAGGGGGGGAGGAGAGGGGGGGAGGGGGGAGAGAGAGGGGGGGAGGGGGAGAGAGAGGGGGGAGGGGGAGAGAGAGGGGGGAGGGGGAGAGAGAGGGGGGGGGAGGGGGAGAGAGAGGGGGGAGGGGGGAGAGAGAGGGGGGAGGGGGAGAGAGAGGGGGGAGGGGGGAGAGAGAGGGGGGAGTGGGGAGAGAGAGGGGGAGAGGAGAGAGGGGGGGGTGAGGAGAGAGGGGGAGAGAGAGAGGGGGGAGAGAGAGAGGGGGGAGAGAGAGAGGGGGGAGAGAGAGGGGGGAGAGAGGGGGGGGGAGAGAGAGGGGGGGAGAGGGGGGAGAGGGGGGAGAGAGAGGGGGGGAGAGTGGGAGAGAGAGGGGGGAGAGTGGGGAGAGAGAGGGGGGAGGGGGGGAGAGAGGGGGGAGAGGGGGGAGGGGGGGGGAGAGAGGGGGGGAGAGAGGGGGGAGGGAGAGGGGGGGAGGGAGAGGAGGGGGGGAAAGAGAGAGGGGGGAGAGGGGGATGGGTAGAGAAAGGGGGAAGGGGAGGGGGAGAGAGAGGGGGAGGGGGAGAGAGAGGGGGGAGGGGGAGAGAGAGGGGGGGAGAGAGGGGGGGAGGGGGGAGAGAGGGGGAGGGGGGAGAGAGAGGGGGAGGGGGGAGAGAGAGGGGGAGGGGGAGAGAGAGGGGGGGTGAGAGAGGGGGAGGGGGAGAGAGAGGGGGATGGGGAGAGACAGGGGGAGAGGGGAGAGAGAGGGGGGAGAGTGGGGGGGGGGAGAGAGGGGGGGAGAGAGAGGGGGGGGAGAGAGAGGGGTGGGAGAGAGAGGGGGGGAGAGTGAGAGGGGGGGGAGAGGAGAGGGGGAGAGAGAGAGGGGGGGGAGAGAGGGGGGGAGAGAGGGGAGGAGAGAGGGGGGGAGAGAGGGGGGGGAGAGAGGGGGGGAGAGAGGGGGGTAGAGGGGGGGTAGAGGGGGGGGTAGAGGGGGGGTAGAGGGGGAAGGGGGGAGAGGGGGGGGTAGAGGGGGGAGGGGGGAGAGAGGGGGGGGTAGAGGGGGGGAGGGGGGAGAGAGGGGGAGAGAGGGGGAGAGGGGGGGGAAGAGAGAGGGGAGGGGGAAGAGGGGAGAGAGAGGGGGACGGGTAGAGAGAGGGGGAAGGGGACGGGTAGAGAGGGGGGGAAGGGGAGGGGGAGAGAGAGGGGGGAGGGGGAGAGAGAGGGGGGAGGGGGGAGAGAGAGGGGGGAGGGGGAGAGAGAGGGGGAGGGGGAGAGAGAGGGGGGAGGGGGGAGAGAGAGGGGGGAGGGGGAGAGAGAGGGGGGAGGGGGAGAGAGAGGGGGGAGGGGGAGAGAGAGGGGGGGAGGGGGGGAGGGGGAGAGAGAGGGGGGAGGGGGAGAGAGAGGGGGGAGGGGGAGGGGGAGAGAGAGGGGGAGGGGGGAGAGAGAGGGGGGAGGGGGAGAGAGAGGGGGAGGGGGGAGAGAGAGGGGGAGGGGGAGAGAGGAGGGGGAGGGGGAGAGAGAGGGGGGAGGGGGAGAGAGAGGGGGGAGGGGGGAGAGAGAGGGGGAGGGGGGAGAGAGAGGGGGAGGGGGAGAGAGAGGGGGAGGGGGAGAGAGAGGGGGAGGGGGAGAGAGAGGGGGAGGGGGAGAGAGAGGGGGAGGGGGAGAGAGAGGGGGAGGGGGGAGAGAGAGGGGGAGGGGGAGAGTGAGGGGGAGGGGGAGGAGAGAGGGGGAGGGGGAGAGAGAGGGGGGGAGGGGGAGAGAGAGGGGGGAGGGGGAGGAGAGAGGGGGGAGGGGGAGAGAGAGGGGGGGAGGGGGGAGGGGGAGAGAGAGGGGGGAGGGGGAGAGAGAGAGAGAGGGGGGAGGGGGGGAGAGAGAGGGGGAGGGGGAGAGATAGGGGGGAGGAGATAGGGGGAGGGGGAGAGAGAGGGGGAGGGAGAGAGAGAGGGGGAGGGGAGAGATAGGGGGGGTGGGAGATAGGGGGAGGGGAGAGAGAGAGGGGGAGGGGGAGAGAGAGGGGGGAGGGGGAGAGAGAGGGGGGAGGGGGAGAGAGTGGGGGGAGGGGGAGAGAGGGGGGTGGGGGAGAGAGGGGGGAGGGGGAGAGAGGGGGGAGGGGGAGAGAGGGGGGGGAGGGGGGGAGAGAGGGGGGAGGGGGGGAGGGGGGAGAGAGGGGGGTAGGGGGGTGGGGGAGAGAGGGGGGAGGGGGGAGAGAGGGGGGAGGGGGAGAGAGGGGGGAGGGGAGAGAGGGGGGAGGGGAGAGAGAGGGGGGAGGGGGAGAGAGGGGGGAGGGGGAGAGAGGGGGGAGGGGGAGAGAGGGGGGAGGGGAGAGAGGGGGGAGGGGGAGAGAGGGGGGGAGGGGGAGAGAGGGGGGAGGGGGAGAGAGGGGGGAGGGGGAGAGAGGGGGGAGGGGGAGAGAGGGGGGAGAGGGGAGAGAGGGGGGAGGGGAGAGAGGGGGAGAGGGGGAGAGGGGAGAGAGGGGAGGAGGGGGAGAGAGGGGGAGAGGGGGAGAGAGGGGGGAGGGGGAGAGAGGGGGGAGGGGGAGAGAGGGGGGAGGGGGAGAGAGGGGTGAGGGGGAGAGAGGGGGGAGGGGGAGAGAGGGGGGAGGGGGAGAGAGGGGGGAGGGGGAGAGAGGGGGGAGGGGGAGAGAGGGGGAGGGGGAGAGAGAGGGGAGGGGGAGAGAGAGGGGGGGGAGAGAGGGGGGGAGGGGGAGAGAGGGGGGGAGGGGGAGAGAGGGGGGAGGGGGAAAGAGGGGGAGAGAGGGGGGAGGGGGAGAGAGGGGGGAGGGGGAGAGAGGGGGGAGGGGGAGAGAGGGGGGAGGGGGAGAGAGGGGGGAGGGGAGAGAGGGGGGAGGGGGAGAGAGGGGGGAGGGGGAGAGAGGGGGGGAGGGGGAGAGAGGGGGGGAGGGGGGAGAGAGGGGGGGAGGGGGAGAGAGGGGGGAGGGGGGGGAGGGGGAGAGAGGGGGGAGGGGGAGAGAGGGGGGAGGGGGGAGAGGGGGGAGGGGGAGAGAGGGGGGGAGGGGGAGAGAGGAGGGGAGGGGGAGAGAGGAGGGGAGGGGGAGAGAGGAGGGGAGGGGGGAGAGAGGAGGGGAGGGGGAGAGAGGAGGGCGAGGGGCGAGAGAGGAGGGGAGGGGGAGAGAGGAGGGGAGGGGGAGAGAGGAGGGGAGGGGGAGAGAGGAGGGGAGGGGGAGAGAGGGGGGAGAGGTGGGGCGAGAGGTGGGGCGAGAGGGGGGAGAGGTGGGGGAGGGGAGAGGTGGGGGAGGGGAGACGGAGAGAGGGGGGAGACGGAGAGAGGGGGGAGACGGAGAGAGGGGGAGACGGAGAGAGGGGGAGACGGAGAGAGGGGGAGACGGAGAGAGGGGGAGACGGAGAGAGGGGGAGACGGAGAGAGGGGGAGACGGAGAGAGGGGGAGACGGAGAGAGGGGGAGACGGAGAGAGGGGGAGACGGAGAGAGGGGGAGACGGAGAGAGGGGGAGACGGAGAGAGGGGGAGACGGAGAGAGGGGGAGACGGAGAGAGAGGGGGAGACGGAGAGAGGGGGAGACGGAGAGAGGGGGAGACGGAGAGGGGGAGAGAGGGGGAGGGGGAGAGAGGGGGGAGAGAGGGGGAGGGGGGAGAGGGGGGAGGGGGAGAGAGGGGGAGAGAGGGGGAGGGGAGAGAGAGGGGGAGAGAGGGGGGAGGGGGAGAGAGGGGGAGGGGGAGAGAGGGGGGAGGGGGAGAGAGGGGGAGGGGGAGAGAGGGGGAGGGGGAGAGAGGGGGGAGGGGGAGAGAGGGGGGGAGGGGGAGAGAGGGGGAGGGGGAGAGAGGGGGAGGGGGAGAGAGGGGGGAGGGGGAGAGAGGGGGGAGGGGGAGAGAGGGGGGAGGGGGAGAGAGGGGGGGAGGGGGAGAGAGGGGGGAGGGGGAGAGAGGGGGGAGGGGGAGAGAGGGGGGAGGGGGAGAGAGGGGGGAGGGGGAGAGAGGGGGGAGGGGGAGAGAGGGGGGAGGGGGAGAGAGGGGGGAGGGGGAGAGAGGGGGGAGGGGGGAGAGAGGGGGGAGGGGGAGAGAGGGGGGAGGGGGAGAGAGGGGGGAGGGGGAGAGAGGGGGGAGGGGGGGAGAGGAGGGGAGGGGGAGAGAGGAGGGGAGGGGGAGAGAGGAGGGGAGGGGGAGAGAGGAGGGGAGGGGGAGAGAGAGGAGGGAGGGGGAGAGAGGAGGGGAGGGGGAGAGAGGAGGGGAGGGGGAGAGAGGTGGGGCAGAGAGGGGGGAGAGGTGGGGCGAGAGGGGGAGAGGTGGGGGGAGGAGTGGGGCGAGAGGGGGGGAGAGGTGGGGGAGAGGTGGGGAGAGGTGGGGGAGAGGTGGGGGAGGGGAGACGGAGAGAGGGAGGGGGGGAGACGGAGAGAGGGGGGAGACGGAGAGAGGGGGGAGACGGAGAGAGGGGGGAGACGGAGAGAGGGGGGAGACGGAGAGAGGGGGAGACGGAGAGAGGGGGGGAGACGGAGAGAGGGGGAGACGGAGAGAGGGGGAGACGGAGAGAGGGGGGAGACGGAGAGAGGGGGGAGACAGAGAGAGGGGGAGACGGAGAGAGGGGGAGACGGAGAGAGGGGGGAGACGGGAGAGGGGGGGAGACGGAGAGAGGGGGGAGACGGAGAGAGGGGGGAGACGGAGAGAGGGGGAGACGGAGAGAGGGGGAGACGGAGAGAGGGGGAGACGGAGAGAGGGGGAGACGGAGAGAGGGGGAGACGGAGAGAGGGGGAGACGGAGAGAGGGGGAGACGGAGAGAGGGGGAGACGGAGAGAGGGGAGACGGAGAGGGGGAGACGGAGAGAGGGGGAGACGGAGAGAGGGGGAGACGGAGAGAGGGGGAGACGGAGAGAGGGGGAGACGGAGAGAGGGGGAGGGGAGGGGGAGTGAGGGGGGAGGGGGAGAGAGGGGGGAGGGGGAGAGAGGGGGGAGGGGGAGAGAGGGGGGGAGGGGGAGAGAGGGGGGAGGGGGAGAGAGGGGGGAGGGGGAGAGAGGGGGGAGGGGGAGAGAGGGGGGAGGGGGAGAGAGAGGGGGGAGGTGGAGAGAGAGGGGGAGGGGGAGAGAGAGGGGGGAGGGGGAGAGAGAGAGGGGGAGGGAGAGAGGGGGAGAGAGAGAGGGGGAGAGAGAGAGGGGGAGAGAGAGAGGGGGAGAGAGAGAGGGGGAGAGAGAGGGGGGGAGAGAGAGGGGGTAGGGGGGGAGAGGGGGGGAGAGAGAGGGGGAGAGAGTGGGGAGAGAGAGGGGGGAGAGGGGGAGAGAGGGGGGAGAGAGGGGGGAGAGGGGGGAGGGGGGGGGAGAGAGGGGGGGAGGGAGAGGGGGGGGAGGGAGAGGAGGGGGGGAAAGAGAGAGGGGGGAGAGGGGGATGGGTAGAGAAAGGGGGAAGGGGAGGGGGAGAGAGAGGGGGGGGAGGGGGAGAGAGAGGGGGGAGGGGGAGAGAGAGGGGGGGGGAGAGAGGGGGGGGAGGGGGAGAGAGGGGGGAGGGGGGAGAGAGAGGGGGAGGGGGAGAGAGAGGGGGAGGGGGAGAGAGAGGGGGGAGGAGAGAGAGGGGGAGGGGGAGAGAGAGGGGGATGGGGAGAGGGACAGGGGGAGAGGGGAGAGAGAGGGGGAGAGAGGGGGGGGGAGAGAGGGGGGGAGAGAGAGGGGGGGGAGAGAGAGGGGGGAGAGAGAGGGGGGGAGAGAGAGAGGGGGAGAGAGAGAGGGGGGGGAGAGAGGGGGGAGAGAGGGGGGGAGAGAGGAGGGGGGGAGAGAGGGGGGGAGAGAGGGGGGTAGAGGGGGGGGTAGAGGGGGGGGTAGAGGGGGGAAGGGGGGAGAGGGGGGGCTAGAGGGGGAGGGGTGAGAGAGGGGGGGTAGAGGGGGGAGGGGGGAGAGAGGGGGAGAGAGGGGGAGAGGGGGGGAAGAGCGAGGGGAGGGGGAAGAGGGGGAGAGAGAGGGGGACGGGTAGAGAGGGGGAAGGGGACGGGTAGAGAGGGGGGGAAGGGGAGGGGGAGAGAGAGGGGGGAGGGGGAGAGAGAGGGGGGAGGGGGGAGAGAGAGGGGGGAGGGGGAGTGAGAGGGGGAGGGGGAGAGAGAGGGGGGAGGGGGAGAGAGAGGGGGGAGGGGGAGAGAGAGGGGGGAGGGGGAGAGAGAGGGGGGAGGGGGAGAGAGAGGGGGGAGGGGGGGAGGGGGAGAGAGAGGGGGAGGGGGAGAGAGAGGGGGGAGGGGGAGGGGGAGAGAGAGAGGGGGAGGGGGGAGAGAGAGGGGGAGGGGGAGAGAGAGGGGGAGGGGGAGAGAGAGGGGGAGGGGGAGAGAGAGGGGGAGGGGGAGAGAGAGGGGGAGGGGGAGAGAGAGGGGAGGGGGAGAGAGGGGGGAGGGGGAGAGAGGGGGGAGGGGGAGAGAGGGGGAGGGGGAGAGAGAGGGGAGGGGGAGAGAGGGGGAGGGGGAGAGAGAGGGGGGAGGGGGAGAGAGAGAGGGGAGGGGAGAGAGAGAGGGGGAGGAGGGTGAGAGAGAGAGGGGGGAGAGAGAGAGGGGGAGAGAGAGAGGGGGAGAGAGAGAGAGGGGGAGACGGAGAGAGGGGGAGACGGAGAGAGGGGGAGGGGGAGTGAGGGGGGAGGGGGACGGAGAGGGGGGAGGGGGAGAGAGGGGGGAGGGGGAGAGAGGGGGGAGGGGGAGAGAGGGGGGAGGGGGAGAGAGGGGGGAGGGGGAGAGAGGGGGGAGGGGGAGAGAGAGGGGGGAGGGGGAGAGAGAGGGGGGAGGGGGAGAGAGAGGGGGGAGGGGGAGAGAGAGAGGGGGGAGAGAGAGAGGGGGAGAGAGAGAGGGGGGAGAGAGAGAGGGGGGAGAGAGAGGGGGGAGGGGGGGAGAGGGGGGAGAGAGAGGGGGGAGAGTGGGGAGAGAGAGGGGGGGAGAGGGGGGGAGAGAGGGGGGGGGAGAGAGGGGGGAGAGAGAGGGGGAGGGGGGGGGAGAGAGGGGGGGAGAGGGGGGGAGGGGGGGGGGTGAGAGCGGGGGGGGTGATGAGGGGGGGTGGGAGAGGGGGGGGAGGGGAGAGGAGGGGGGAAGAGAGAGGGGGGAGGAGAGAGGGGGATGGGTAGAGAAAGGGGGAGGGGA